>NC_141161.1:33037883-33337883 GCF_053477565.2 Lygodium microphyllum
GTCCTCAAGTGTGGGACATTACCAAGGGCTTGCCCAAGGTTAGACCCATCTCCCAGTTCCACTGCCACGGGCACACGCACTACACGGAGAGGCAGACACGCCCCTTAGTGAGTGCACAACTTTTCTTATAGGGTATGTTTGAAGTTTCAAGACAGGCTGCTCAGCTGAAGAAGATCACCCCCGACATCCTTTCATGACCAAAACTTTTTCCCATGTGCCGGATATGACACCATTGCTGCTGGTTCAGGAGCTTTTCTGAACTGGGGTGGAGAGCCCACATGCTTCATATCGCCAACCATCTACCTACTAATGGCTACCATGATTGAACCAAATCAAGCAAAAGGAGTATTCAGTAATAGATCTGCCATTGGCATAGATCTTGGAACTTCATCTTCCAAAGATGCATGCCTAACGCCTCAAGATCTACGGATTGCTTATTGATTCCACAACCTAAAGATTTTCAATGCAAGGTGGAAGATCTTCAATGCAACATTGAAGACATTCAACTCAATGACAAAGATCTTCAAATCAAAGACACAAATTTTCAATGCAGAGAAAATGCATATCTTTGTCAAGGCAGAGTTTGGGAGGGGCTTCTCCAGGCTAAATCCCTCCAATACCATCCTCCTAAGGGATTTCTTATTGATCAAGCATTTCTGATGCTCAAAGGACGACCAGCTACACATTTTTCCCAGCCAACTGGAACCCCCATCAGCCCCGTCACAGAATGGAAACCACAACTATGTGAGAAATGTCGAGCATATTCAAGAAGCCTGAAGCATGATGGCATCTCTCCTGGTCATCGTCATTAAACTCCATCACCTCTCATTCACATAACTCCCTTTGAATAAATGTCATCTACCCACCAGTTTCGCTTAGCAGCACACCCCACTAGCCACTACTTTCCACTGCAGTGCCATGGGACTGGTACTTAACTAGGAGGGGGGTAATGTTTACCGTATTTACCACAACACAGAGGAGCGGGAAAATAAAAAAATGTAAAAAAGGGAAATAGCAAAAAAGGCATAGGATAAAAGAAGGAAAAGGTGCCCTGGAAATTTAAATGCTCGGGCATGACCCTCGAAAAGTCTCAGTGTCGCCCCGAGACAGCAAAAGAGTAAAAGGCGCACCATTAAAATGTGGAAGCGCTCCCGAATCCTTGTAAAAGAGCACTAGGCTCGCTCCTGTGCAAAGTGTACACATTAGTTGGGAATAGGATAAATTAGAATGGTGGGAAATGGGAAAAGGGCCTAGGCTACAGTTGGCCATGTAAAAAAGGGAAAAGGGGATGACCGCCCAAAAAGGATTTAGGGCTTTGTATATAAAGTTGAAAAGTGAATGAGAAGCTCATTCTTTTGGGTGTGTGGCAAAAAGAGTCTTCTTATTCCTCTCTTCTTCTCTCCTTCTTGCTTGTGTGTGCTCTTGAGAGAGGGAGTGTGAGAGTGTGAGGGAGTGAGTGTGTGTGGGAGTGAGGGATCAAGAGGGTGAAGCTCTTCACCATCTCCTCTTCTCTTCTTCTCTTCTCTTCTCTTCTCTTCTCTTGCACGCACAGCCATGGAGGATGGAGCTTGGAGATGGATCAGACTTGAGGATACTTGAGCTAGTATCAAGAATCGTGGAGCTACTAGAGTGTAAGAGAGAGGAGGGTACTCGATCAAGCATCAAGGTAATCTCACTACACTCATAGGATCGATGGCGCATCGGCTAGGTGAGAGATAGCCATTAGAGCTCGCTTGAAACAATAAGCGGTCCGTGGGTCTTGGCGGTTGAGCGAAAGCTCCCACACTCATGAATATCTTTTAGGTTTTTCCTAAGTATTTGGTATATTCTGGATCATTGGGGCTTGTACAATTTCATTCCTAGTAAGTTCAATTTCTCTTTGAGTTCTATTGGGACAATTGATGTACTTATGTCTAGTGTTGTGGCACTCGGGGCATTGATGTTTAGGGTGCTTAGGACATTTCCTTTTGAAATGACCTAGCTCGCAATTAAAACAAGGTGGAGTTTTATCACTTGGGGTCACAAGGTTCTCGGTTGTCCTTGGTAGGAGTTTCTTCTTTAGACCAAATTGTCCTAGGATTCTTTTAGCAGATCAAAGTGGTCCTTTATCTCGAAAACTATGTTCCTAGATTGTCCTCTTCTTACTTCAGGATTGAGCTCCATGGACAATCCACTTTGCTTGTAGTACTAAGGAATACTTTCAAGCTTCGACATTTCATTACAAGTTATAATTGTCATTCCTTGCCAGAGTACCTCTAATCATTTGCAAGTTCTAGGCTCAAAATAGATCCAACTCATATTATTCGGATTAATTGTAGTTATAAGAGTAAAGTTTATTCCAATACAAGTTGTATTTCATGTCGAAAAAATCCCTAGGATTTCTTATCATCCTCAAGAGGTGTTGTAGGTTCTAGGTCTTCGTCATTGTCTAATTCCTCTATATATCCAAAGATTGCACTTGTGTAGCTTCATTTTCTTGGAGGCTCCATATCTTTTGATAGGGCAGTCTACTTGGATGTTCCCTAGCTCATTGCAGTGGAAACATTGATAGTAGGGACATCTCCTACAGATGTGACCTATCTCTCCGCACATGTGGCATCTCTTGTCCTAATCCCTGATTCATCTTTGTCGCAATTGCCTGAATTAAGTTCTTGGACGATTGGCTTTACTCAAAGTAATGAATCTTGCAAGTCTATTGGATGCATCGCTTCAAGACGGTGGTTCTGAGGAGTGTTCAGGCCATGACAAAACTTGGATACTTGATGTGCAATATCCATAGGTAGTGCGTATTCTAGTAGGGTCACGAACTTTAAGTAGTAAGCTTCCATGGATAATTCTAGTTGCTTGAGCTTGAAGAATTCGTTCATCCTCAAAGTTTGGTAGGTTGGCAGAAGGTATCGTCTGCGTACAACATCTTTCAGCTGAGCCCAAGTGACAATGGCTTTAGAAACACCTTGATCTTTGCACCATTCCTTCCACCATATCAGAGCCTAGTCAACTAACTTAAGTTTTTCTATCATTGCTTCATCGGAGAAAGCGGTTCCTGAAGTAGAGAAATAATCATCCATCGGCTCAATCCATATCTCCCCCTCGGCTCTGCGACGTCTATGCCTTCTCCATCAAACTTGGGTGCCTTAATTTGCTTGAGAAGGAATTTCTTCTCTTGCATGTCAACATTCATGGGTATAGAAGGTGTGTGACAATCAAGCCATACCATTGAAATTATTCTATTTAAGCTATGTCTATGAACCATACATTAATCAATGATGCCTCATTATGAAGTTTTTCTCTAATACCGAATGTAACATGCCTGCCTATTGACTGTCCAAGCACGTTTTTGTAGTCCATCGATAAATGAATCTAAGCATTGCCGCCCGGCACTCCCATGGAATGTTTTGGGGTTTTTTGCCTAGGTTTTTTTTAGTCCGCCTTACAACGGAACGTTCGCAGCCAAACCCACTAGCGTCAACTTGAAATATGGGTTTCTAGGGTTCAAGGTCTCTTGACAGTATTCTAGCGTCGGGTTTTGGACATTCTGCTTTATGTAGAGACACCCAATTCGAAGTAGATCCATACTGCACCTGGTTCAAAGACAATGGGAAATATGAGGGATGCCCCCCTCAACCTCTCTACCCATAGGGCATAGTCTCATTCCGGTCCCCTAAAAAAACACGTATCGGGGTTCTAACCTAACCATATCTAAGGGTCAAATGAGGGTAAAACCTTGTGAGAAGCCTCCATGTTCTTTAGGACCACCATGTCATAGGATGGACCCATCGCGGTTCCGCCCACCCACTTCCCTGAATAGCTTTAGTTTTCTAATTAGGTCCTATCACATTTATGTGTGACATTCAAAATCAGCTTCATTGATTAAGCCTTTTAGGGAACAGGGTTCGTTCCCGTAACTTATAGCACAGACACGAAAATAATGCAAGCAATCCTTTTGACAAACAAGTTTCTTAACTTATTTTTCAATTAATCTTTGTCTCCTGCCCATACGTGAGAAATTATGTATCCCTTCTATCCATTAGAAGTACCCGGTCCAAATCACATGGCACCATAATTTCCATCCTTCATCTAGAATAGGATCTTTCAATGCCCTAGACGTTGGGCTCACGGTAGTCTACAACTTTGTTCCGGACTCGGCAAGGGGTTTCCAGAGCTTCACTGACCCTAAGAGACCTAGGAGTGAGACACACTTTTCCGTGGTTGGCCTTTTCACCATTCAACCTTCAGCCCTTGAATCGAGCAATGCCCTCTCACGGTAATCCACGGTGCAATCTTGGAGATAATCCACTCGTGCAAATATACTTTCTTAATTAATCCAATTAAGAATCGATCAAGGAAATCAGCCTAATATCATCTTCCAAGGACACATCCCTTTATTTCCCATGGCAACTTATCATCATAGACCCCCGCCATGCATTTCCCATCTAGCACAAGCACTTGGAGTAATCATCCAAATCACATTGTAACAATCAGTTTAATGCAAAAAAACATTTAAGTTGATGTTAGATCAATCAACAAAACAATGATATCATTTTCCAAACACTACACGAATGGTCGTAATAACTTTCCATTGCATTATCACTCTCCCCCTTGGGATTAGGAGTGGTTCTATATAAGATTTACTTAATATACCCTTCTTTTGGCTAAGGTATATGTTAAAGTTTCAACATTGTACAAGGCCAAAGTTCTATTAATCTCTTACATTGATCGATAACCCAGCCTTCTTCAACAAGTACAAAAGCATCGGTCTTTCCTTTCACTTAGGGTTCTTAATCCTTGAGCTCTTCACTTGCCCTAGAGTTGTTCTTTCATCTAGCCCAACTCCGAACATGATTGATAAACATAGCTACTATCGGATGGATTGCAAGGCACCTAAGTCCTAACCCTTATGGTCATTGTTTGTGTTAACTACGCACTAGAGTTTTGAGATTGAATTTCCCCTAGGATAGAATACTTACCATGTGATTTGTCAAGTGTGCAAGCTCAATGTACTTTCAGTGTGGTAAGATACTTTATCTATTAATTTCTAGGAAATGAGAATCAACAATACCTTGGAACCTTGTATGTTGTTCATGCTACAAATGGATTTGTCACATAGCATCTAGGTGCAACTAACTTCCCTAGATACATGTGCTTCGTAAACTCCATCTTTCGAATGTTGTGATGAAGTTATGCTTCTCAATAATCTCTTCTCATGAGGCTTATTATGTGTCTAATGCATCTCATGCGTGAATCAAAGATAGCATTCATTAATTTGGAAGTACATTACTTACGACTGCTATCACAGATGGATGGGCAGTGATGACCTTGCTCAAGGCTTTGTTGCTTGTTGTGGGGTTTCCATCCGCGTGCATCATTTTTCGCTTGGGGGCCATCCTCAATATTTTTGAGTCACGCAAGACTTCCGCACCTCGTGCTCAAGTAGTGGGGCCGTTTGCGAGTGGTGGATAATCTCGCGAGGCAGGTATAGGTTTGTAGCCACGGGGGAAAGAAATGCATGTGGCCACCCTCGTCGGAGGGGAAGAGAAAGAATCTCTCTTTCCCTCTCTCTCTTTCTCCCTCTCTCTCTCTTTTCCTCTTCTTCTTCTTTCTCTCTGTCTCTCTCCCTCTTCTTCTTCTTCTTCTTCTTCTTCTTCTTCTTCTTCTTCTTCTTTGTCTCCCTATCTTCTCACCTCTCTCCTCTCCCTCTCCCTCTCCCTCTCCCTCTCCCTCTCCCTCTCCCTCTCCCTCTCCCTCTCCCTCTCCCTCTTCTTCTTCTTCTTCTTCTTCTTCTTCTTCTTCTTCTTCTTCTTCTTCTTCTTCTTCTTCTTCTTCTTCTTCTTCTTCTTCTTCTTCTTCTTCTTCTTCTTCTTCTTCTTCTTCTTCTTCTTCTTCTTCTATTTCCTCTTCCTCCTCCTCCTCCTCCTCCTTTGATGCAGCTCTGCTGCTTCTGCTTCTTCTTCTTCTTCTTCTCTCTCTCCCTCTCCTTCTTCTTCTTCTTCTTGATGATTGGGGGGGGGGGGGGGGGGGTTCTAGTGGGGAAAAGAGTATTATTATTGAAGAAAAGGAGATAGTAGGGGCAAGGAGGGAAGAGCGATATCGCATGACCCCTGAAGGAGGGGGGATTTATAATGGAAGAGGTGGTATTATTTGGGGGAAATAGACACGTGGGTTGAGGTGGCCTCGAGCCTCCACCTGGCCCTTGAAGGAGGGAGGGGGGGTTTATAGGGGAAGAGGTGCTATTATTGGGGGGAAATAGATAGGGAGGAGGTGAGGTGGCCTCGAGCCTCCATCTGGGTGGCCAGAGTTGGGCCGCCCCTCTTTGCATGGCGGCAGGGAAGGTGGTAGGCCTATGGCCTCCATTCCTTGACTTCATCGTCTCATCACTCCCTGTCATCTCCCTCGTAGTCATCGCCTTCAGTCATCGTCATCCACGTCATTCCTCTACCACATCGACAACTCCTCTCAAGTCATTTGTCAGCTCTGACTACCCTCCTCGATGTCATCCTCTTCTTCATCAGCTTCCTCTTCCATTATCCCCCTTGCCACCTATCGATGATGGTTGGGGGGGAGGATTTAAAAATTTTTAAACTAATCTTATTATAATTGAGGGGGGATTTTAAGCGGCCAGGCGAGGACATTACATCTATTGATAAAGATTGTGGACACTGCTTCTTTTGATGGGTTGCTCATTTTTTGGGATTCGCTTAAAGAGATTTCTCACGTGGGTCACATAATCCTTGATATCTTCCTTATCCCTCTACTTCACACTCATGGGCAGTACAATCGGATTGTCCAAGTACCCAGCCTCTAAGAATCTCTTAATGAAGAGATTCTTGAGATGGTTGAAAGTGTTACATTTTGTGACATTTAAGTTAGTGTACCAATTCCTTTCCTTATTGCCCAAGCATAGGTCAAAGGCTTGCAAGTGCTGCATGACATCGGTGAGGCCATTGGCCTCACAAACCTGCTCAAATTTCTCCATGAAGCTATATGGATCGTATTTCTAATGGTACTTTTCTAGCTACTTTTCAACTCTTGGGATTTTGTATTGGCTCTTGGAGCCTTGGTTGACTCCAAGCCCTATGAGCAATGAGGTTGCAAGTGTTAATGTGCTCTACTCCACGCTCGTGTTGTCTAAGAGTCGCTTCGTGAGAAGCTCACTTAGTGTAAGATCAGCCTCTAGTGCTCTCTCCCTTTCTGCATTTGGTCATGTTTGGTTTCTATTTGCTAGGGCTGGACTTCTTGCATTTAGTCATGTTTAGTTTCTATTTGTAAGGGGTAGTACGTGCTGGACTTCTTGCATTTTCTAGGACTATCACATGCTGGACTTCTCGCAGTTTTATGTCCTATCAAAATCTCCTCGCTTGCTGTTGCTGGTGGTATTTTGCTATGCCTTGCAGGGCCAGCTTTCTGCATTTGGTCATGTTTGGTTTCTATTTGCTAGGGCTAGCATGTGGACTTCTCGCATTTCTATGTCCTATCACAATCTCCTAGCTTGTTGTTGCTAGTGGTATTCTACTATGCCTTGCAGGACTTTCTGTGCCAGCTTTTGTTCCTCTTTAAGGTCCACTATGATGTCTTCTGATAGTCTGCCATGGTGGTCTATCCTAGTTTGTGTGTCATATGCATTCACCATCCATTGGATTTTGAATGAGAAATCTCCTAGGTAGAGCTCCTCATTTTTGCAGTTTACACTTGGTTCTACTATGTTTGCAGTTTCCTACTCCACCAAGTTGTCGATGAGGTTAATTAGGTTGGGCAGCAGTGAGATCCCAATGGTGTTGCTCCTTTAAAGCATATTTTCTTTTATGTTTTGTCTGTCACTTGGCCCTACCAATTGGGATTCTCGTTCGCCCGACTAAGTTTAAGGGTCCTCTCCTACTGGTGGGTTCGTTTGACTTGTTAAGTCTAAGTTAATCCTTGTTATTTACAAACAGACCTCAATTAACGTTCACTCAATGTGTGTGTATGTGTACTTTATTCCGTGCACGATGCAAAATCAGGTTTTTAATTTAAGTGCACTTCAAGTGTTAAAAACAATATTAGTGTAAACACAAGCTGGTAGGTGCGACTCTTGCACTCTCGTTTATGTACTCAGCCTAATAGGGCTTTAAGCACGTTTTTTGGCTGCTCCCACTGGTCTCTAGGATCTATGCTGCATCTTTTTGCTCATTCACTATTAAATCAAGGTCTTTGGTCAATTTACAGCTCTAATCAAGGCTAAAGGTTGATAAGATTGTCAATGGCGCATCTACCCGGTTGTGATTTCTCAGGTCAGAAATTCTTGTAAGGATTTCGACGGATTCCTATGTTGTGGGCGTTGCTCTCCTTCATCCGAGATGCACTAAATTTTTCATTTTTTTCTTGTTAGGGTCTGGTCCAATTTTGTAGAGTCCAAATCTACAGTGTCTGATTTTGACAGGTGTCCGATTTTTGCAATCCGATTCCTGCACATCCGATTATGGTGTGTTCGATTCACTCTATCCAATTTTGTCAAGTCCGATTTTCAAAATTGGATGAGGCATATCCAATTTGACAGGATTCTTGAGTCCGATATCCAATTCTCAAAATCAAATAGGGTAGGGCGGTTTCTGAGTGATCTCATTTTCAAAATTGGACAAGGTAGGGTGGTCTCCGAGTGATCTAATTTTCCAAAATTGGACCATCTAATTATGATGCGTCTGATCATTTGAATGGACATAATCGGATGTCCAATTGTTTGATTATGGGAATCGAACCCTGTGGAACGTTTTCGATTGAGGTACGCAAACAGTGATTACAAAAATTCGATTTGCGGCAATGATTTGGGTCATACAAACATGTAACAAGCTCCAAAATCCAAGGATAGATACACATGAAGGTTTCTACATACTTGATCCAAGTGAAAAACTGTTGGGGAAGCCGATCGATTCACCGAAAGCTCAAAGTCTCACTCTCACTCTCAAGCTCTCTCTCTCATTGAAGGTAAAAACAAGCTTCTCCCTTACTCCTTGGGGTCTTAAACCCTTGTTCCACTCAACCTTGACTTGTCTGATTGCTCCCCTTGTAACATTAACATATTTTTCTCTCCATTTTTCCCTTGTTTGTGCCTTGTTTTATAACACAACCCCTAAAGCTTTTCACTTCAATTTCTTGATCATATTCTACTCTAAATGCAACAAAAATCAAAACCCAAATACTGAAATAATTTATCCTACTTGTCTACTCATCAAAAACTCAAAATACTTACTTATTTTGAAGATTAAAAAGCCCAAATCTCCTACCTATCTCAAGCACTGGTTTGGTGGTGAAACCCTACTTCGATGCTCGATTTGAATCGCACAAGTGCTCAAGCTTAAATCTATTGATCTCAGCAACAAAATCAAAATCTTGGGAGCTCACGCTTGATTGCAGCCCCACAGAAAGCTTATTCTTTCAAGCATTTCAAGCAACCAAAAATGTCTATCTCTCACCTAGCCAACATGCCTTCAAACCTACTAGGGTGTAGTGAGCTTACCTTAATGCCCGAATGAGTAACCTCCTCCTTCAAGCAACACGGTAGCTCCACCATTCGTGATGTGAGCTCAAGCATCCTCAAGTCTCCACCTCCAAGCTCCATTCTCTATCACCGCACGTGAGAAAAGAGAAGAGAAGAAGAAGAAGAAGAAGAAGAAGAGAGGAGATGATTGAGAGCTTCTTCTCTAAGATCCCTCACCCTTACATACTCACATCTTCACACTCTCACACTCCCTCTCTCAACCACACACAAGCAAGCAAGAAGGCAAGAAGAAGAAGAAGAGCTTTTGCCACACACCAAAGCATGAGCTTCTCATTCACTTTTTGAGTTTATATATAAAAACCCTTATCCCTTTGGGCACCCATCTCCTTTTTTACATGATTGGCCATTATGGCAAGGTCGTATTTTCCATTCCCTTCTAGTTGCCCTTTGTCTTTACCTATGCCTATCTCCCCTTTACAATTTTCATAGGAGGGAGTTTGGCACTCTTTTACAAAAGCACCTTGCATTTAAAAATGTGCTTTTGCCTTTGACTTAGCTTTTGACATCACCCTTGCACTTTTGTTATTTCCCTTCATGTTTCTTCCTTTATGTCTGCATTTGGAGTTTTCTTAGACTTTATTGGACTTCTTTTTTTTTTTCATCTCAAACTAGGGTTAACATAAGGGTCTATAAAATAAAGAGAGACCAAGGAAATCACGTAATAAAGTAGTGGTGGATGGAATGGGCTAGTCTTTAATACATTGCACCTTCTTAGGGTTTGCATATATGTCATTTTTGCTAACAACGTGTCCCAAGTACTCCATGGAAGTCTACATAAAGTTACACTTACTTTCCTTAGCAACAAAGAGTCAATGCTCTCTCAATATATCAGACATCCTTCTAACATGTGAGAAGTGCTCCTCTTGTGACTTGTTGTAAATGAGGATGACATCAAAGAAAATGAGCACAAACTTGAATAGGAAGGGGTGAAGAATTGTATTCATGAGGCTTTGTAATGTGGCAATGGCATTCGTCAACCCAAAAGGCATCACTAGAAAATAGTAAAGCCCATAATCAGTCCTGAAAGCTATTTGGACCTCATTTTATGGTAGCCAGAGCATAGATCAATCTTAGTGAAAAATCATGCCCCTTTTAACTCATCCAACAAGTCATCAATTTGTGGGATACAATAGTAGTTCTTCACTATGATTTTGTTCAAGTCTTTGTAGTCAATGCACATGCAGAAAGAGCCATCTTTCTTCTTGAGTAGTAGGATAGGGGATGCATAAGGGGACGAACTCGGTTCAATGAAACCCATCTCAAGAAATTCCTTGACTTGCTTTGTAACCTCTTCATGTTCACACTTGGAGATTCTATAAGGTGGCTTGTTCATTAGTGGCATTGAATGGGGTCTAAATCAAGGGGATGGTTCAATTGCCTCTTAGGGGGAAGGGCTATAGGCATCTGGAATAGATCATTATACTCCGCAACAAGTAAGGCTTGCAAAGTTGAATCCTTAGATACTTTGGAGGGTTGATCTAAATTTTCCTTATTCAAGTGCAAGACAAAAATCTGTGAGCATTTCTTAAACTCATGTTTGATTTGTTTTATTGTAAGGAGCTGAAAATCAGCATTATCTTGAACACCCTCTAAGTGGATGAGCTGTCCATGCATCATAAACTCCATGTAGAGCTGACAGAAGTCCATAGCAAAATTTTCCAATTATTTCAGCCAATCACAACCAAAGATAACATCAATGGGTCCCATGTCTAATGTAATTAGGTAAACCAAAGTCACATAATTTTCAGCCAAGCATAGGTGGACTGCAGGACATACATGTGTGCTAATTTCTTCCTTGCCACTTACTACTTGAACTTTTAGGGAGTGTTGTAATTCTGTAGAGGTGCGTTTTAACTAGTCAATGACTAATTTATTGATCAAACAATGAGTACTACTACTATCCATAAGGATAAATAAATGCTTCCCATGAATACTACCTTGAATGCGCAAGGTACTGGGGCTTCTAGAACCCATCCAAGCATCCAAGGAGATGGAGCAAAGGGAGGTAGTAGTTAGGTGGGATGTCAAATAAAGTGCGTGGGGTGGAAAATCGCTTGGGTCAAAGGGGAATCCATCCTCTCAGTCATAGAATTTCTTGTGGTCCATATCCTCAATATGCTCATCATTGACAATAGGTAAGTCATCCTTATCATTGTGCCAATCTTCCATTACATACATGCTATGAAGCTTGACCTTGGCTATCTTGTAAGAGGCACTTGGAGGCATGGTTGGCAGTGTACTTATCCCCACATTTAAAACATAGTCCTTTTTTCTTTGGTTCCTTTATAACATCCAGGAAATGAACCTTTGGCCACTTGAGCCATTGGAGAGTAATGCAATGGAGTGTCTATTTTCAGTCTTACTCTCAACATTAGAGCCAAGCTATCCCAAAAGTACCATTTTTTCTTTTAGCATGGAGGGGGAGGGGTATAAGTGGGTATTTTGTGGTTGCTATTAGGCATGGAATCGCCTCTACAACCACCCCCATATGGGGCTGAACTCGACGAGGTACAGGGTTGTCCAAAACCTTGCTGAAAACTCTCCTTCTTACAGCACTTTCTTGCATATCTTTCAACCAATTCAAATGCATCAAATATGTGTTAGGGTTTTGAGCCATGACATTCGTTGATAGACTTGGTTCCAAACCATAGACATACTTATGAAAATTGGCATCATCATTAATGCTCTCCACATGCATAGTCAAGTTCATAAACTAATTTGTGTACTCTAGTACGATGATATTACGTTGGTCAAGAGTGTACCATCGTCTTGCCAATTGCTCTTTTCCCATGGGGGATACAAATACTTGAACCATATGCATTTTAAAGTCATCCCAATCAATGAGCTAATGATTCTCTCAATTGATATAGTGCCACTATGTGTGGGCAAATCCTTTCAAGTGGAGAGAGGAAAATTTAATTTTTTGATCATCCGTGCAGGGTAGAAATTAAAGTAGGACTTTAACTTGGATGTCCATTCTTCCAAATCTAATGGTGAGGGAGATTGCCCATTATACTTAGTGAGAAGAATCTTGTCACAAAGATCATGAGGATCTTGCTACCCTTGGAAACCTTGTTGTCCATACATACCATGATGGCCATACATACCTTACTATCCATACATAGCATGTTGTGCATTTATTCCATGCTACCCATTATAGCCATGCTACCCATGATTGCTATGCTAGCTATTAATACCATACTATCCATGATGGGGCTGAGTCATATAAGTTTCAATGGGGCTACAAGGAGAGGTAGAGTAGGGGATCTTCTACCAATGGTGGGATAGGGCTTGACTAGAGGGTTGACTGCATGCGTGATGGGGGAGCTCAACAGAGGCTCATAATGAGCATGAGAGGATTCACCAAATTCATAGGTAGGAGGGGGAATACCCTTGGATCTAAGAATGTCCTATGGACCATGTAGTGGCTCCAGTGGTGGAGAGCATTGAGACTCACACTTAGATTCATTCGTATTTTCTTGGGACGAAGTGGTAGCTAGGTGAGCTACAAGAGTGGTTAGTTGCTCCAAGGTGGTTTGCTAAGTCAAAGAGTTTGAGAGGGCCATTTTCTCAATTTCTTGGAGCCCCAAGAGAAACACCAAGGAAAAGGGAATTGTCTTGCAAGAAAACTTATCTTGTAACACCAACAAGCTTGTTTATTAGGTTTCATATGATCACAATGAATAAAAGAACACCAGGCACAGCAAATCTTCATGCAGCATCATGTAGATCTCCTACGGGTTTAATAGAATCAACCATATTCTTCAACATCTTCATAAAATCCATCAATATAATCAAAGAAAGAAAAGAAATACACCATCTTTGAATGGAAATACATCACATAGTATTCATCTTCAATATCTTCATAGTCTTCTCTCTCAATCTCTCATATACAATCACTCTGTTTCAGTAGATTTGGCTATCTCTGACTCTCTCTCTCTCTCTCTCTCTCCATAAAAAATACATCATATCCTCACTACAATCTCTCATAATCACTCTCAATAATCCTTCTTAGGTCGTGGATACCCCTCCCAAGAGGTATGTCTGATATGAAGAGTCACCAAAGCCACTACAGTGTCCTTTCATAGCTCACTACTGTCATTTCACTCTAGTCTTCACTTGAGTCTTTAGCAGCTACTTCTTTCACTTCTTTCAGCTCTTTTGCACTTGTATTCACCTCTTTCCAAGGCTAGAAAACTTTCCCAAGCTACACTCTCATCCAACAAAACACATACAGAAGCATACAAAATAGTCTACAGAACAGTATCAGAACAGCTACAGTACAGAACAGAACAGAAACAGAAGCTCTACAGAAGACCTATAGAAGGTTACAGAAGGTCATCAAAACCTCATAACTCATACTCAAACCATTCTAAACTCTCAAAAACTATTCAATAAGATTTCACAAGATCTCAATCTTCATCAATCAATACTCCATCCCTCCTTACAGAAGACAATCAGAACAAAACAGAACAAAACAGAAGCTATACAGAAGGTATACAAAACCAATCAGAACATCATAGAACCTCATATCTCTACCGATAATCATCATGAACTTCCAAAACACAATTAATATCATCCAAAACACTCTCAAACCACTTCCAAACCAATCAATCATCTCATAAAATCAACCATTCAGCTCTCAAAAACAATAAAAAATTAGCCAAAAAACAAGTCATTTCAACACTCAACATATCCCCACACTTAATAAGGAAGCGTCCTCGCAACCCAGGAAAAAGGGAATACAAGTTCATTCAAAAAGCTCAACTTTGATCTTCAATATCTCTTCAAAAACAATCCAGCCAACCACGACCCCAACTTATAATCTGTATCTTATATAAAAATACAACGAAAGGAAAACCCTTTATACATTAACACTTCTTATCAAACTAGAAATCACAACAAACTTGTAAAGGATATAAGAGATTTCTGCTTCTTCTTCTACATCAGCATCAATTCTCCAACCATGACCCCATCACCACAATTCTTCAAAATGTAGCTCGCACGAAATCCAATCCAATAGAAAACCACCACGTTCGTTTGACATAAATTAACCCACAACTCAAACACTACACACAACACAACCATCTGAATGACTCCTCCAAAAAGAGAGATTTTCATTAAAAAGCATCCACCATACATTGGAAAAGGTATCAATGAAGATGATCCCTCTTGAAAGATTGATGATTTCAGAAACGATCCATAGACAAGGATTCATCTACAAATGTTTTGGGAGGATTCTAAAAAAACTGAAGACAGCACATTCTTTCCAACAGGACCAGGTATTTGCTAGGCAAACAAAGGGCATGAAAATACAATATATCCAGCTGCTGGGAATCAATGCTCACATTGACATTCATGCACAACTTTGGAATAGGCTTGGAATCATTATGAGAGTGCCTATGCATATACGCCAAGTACCAAGCAAAGTGAGCAGTTAATCCCACTAAAGGATCTGCAGACTGTGAATACTGCTGAGCAAAATGAATATAGTTCTGATAAGCTTGACTGGCAGCTGTCCATTCTCCTGGAATTATTGGCCAATTGATCTGAGGTCCGGTAAGGGAATCATTCGAGCTCCATCCCCTTCTTCTGGAAATCTGATGATCAAACCCATCATAGTCACTAACCAACTAAGGTGGTTGAGATATAGAAGTGTTAGGAGAGGGAAGTGGAATAAGGAAAAGTGGATGAAGAGAGGGGTAGGCAAAATCATAAAAGGAAGAAAAATTTAAAGAATGAGTGGCTGAAATTTGTATGGAATCACTTAAAAAGGGTGTTAACTGACAAATAGGAAAGATGGAAGGTACATGAATGGATGGAGAAGGACATGGTGGAGAAGGGGAAAATACTCTATCCTCAATAAAGGAACAGTATGTAAAAATGGAAATTTGAGGGAAAGATGAAGGTTGGAAAAGAAGAGGCAAAATAGTTGTGGAATTGGATTGACAAAGGGAAAGATATATATCATATCGATGAGCCATTTGGTGGTAATACAGGAGGGTAGGAATAGAAGGTCCTAAGAGAGATCTTCTATGATAGGCATAAAAAAAGGTAGAATCAAAGGGATTATGTTTTGAAAGATAAGCTAAGAGATCCACCCTCAGTTGATTAGTACTCTAGGCATAGATAGGGGCTGTGTTCTGTCTTTGATTCAGGACCACAGAATCAATCATGGTATGCCAGGAATTATCAGGACAATCACCCACTTTGGAGGAGTAACTCTAGAACATATCAGCTATGCGCAACTCCACATGGTTGACATACAAAACAGCTTGTAGAACCACGTCTCCCACATACCAATCCATATCCACCTCATTTGGAATTAACAAGTCTCCTCGTAGATACATGTATGACATCAACATGGTATCTGTCATGACAGAATCTTTAAACGCCATCCTGACCACCTCTGTCAGCAACTCAGCAGACCAAGCCCCACTCCATCCATCCTCTGGAAGAGGTAAATCCATCGTGGAAAGCTTCATGTAGAAGGCCAACTTCTGTAAGTGGTAGTGGACAAAGAAAGAATGGTCTGGTGGAACATATTCCTGAAACTGCTCAAATGTAGACCATAGCAAATCCATCCTGGACTGCCATCTTTCCACTTTATCTTGGAATAGAGGACACAAGGTAGCCTGTCTCTGAAGAGCAGCCAAGTCCTGCTGTGAGAGAGAAGGAATCAAGGGAACATTAGGGCTTGGAGGAACAGACCGTGACTTTGCTAGTTGATCTTGCAACTGCTTGATTTGGGAGGCTTGGGATTCCACTGTGTCATTAGCAGTCTGTAAGGCTAAAAGTTTGTCATCTAAGAGAGTTTGGAACTCCTACACTTCTCTGGACATCCTCTCCTTCTCCTCTGAAAGGCTAGTAACCTCTGATTGAGCCTCTAGTAACTGAAACTTCAAAGAAGAGATCTCATCTCTTTGGGTTGCAACCAGTTGGGTTTGTTTCTCCATCTGCTTAAACAAATCTGCTAGGGTATCCTTAGCAGAGGCTAACTCGGATGTTGTCTTATGCAACTGGTCCTTAGATTGCATGAGTTCTTCATAAAAGGAAGCGTACAACTGTTGAACACAGGCTGTCACTGACAATTCAATGGAACTCTGAATATCTTTACAGAGGAAAGGAATTGCATCTTCTGAGACTAGACTGTTCAGTGAGGAAACTGATATATCCAACGAACCTTCTCGATGTTCTTTGAACAAGTTATTACAAGTGAGATACCCAGGGAGATCACTGCCAGAGGTAGCAAGAATGGGCACTAAAGGAAGAACTGAAGGAGCTTTATCCGCTACCCGCTTCAAGCGTTTGCGCTGTATGACCAAGGGAGGCGGAGAATCATCATCCTCTATATCAATGGGTTCTGACTCATCTGAAGGTGGAGGAGGAGGAACTGGATCCGATGGAGGAGGTGGAGGCACACTCTTCTGTAAACCTGAGAAGGTCAAGAAGGCAGACAAGTACGATCCATAGGTGACATTGGTAACATTACCCCTCGTGACTTTGACGAAATGTTGATCCATTTTAGTGAGGAGGTAAGTGCTCCAATCAATAGCAACTCCTTTCCACACCATCCGTGAAGCTGTGAAAAGCTCTTTGGACAAGTACTGGGATGGCGTTTTTGCAGGCATAAACCTGTCCTGGAGAAACTGACAGACCATCTTCCACACAGGATCAGTGATCATGGAAAAGGAAACTCCTGAAGAGTTGATCACCTTCTTAACATCCAACATTTCCCTTGTCTACTTTTGTAACAACTTCAAAATCTCTTCATTAGAGAAAAGCTGGCGAGTGGTAACAAAGGGTTCACCTTTGGAGGGAAGAGAAAGAGCCTTCCCTAGGCCTCAAGGTGTCAAAGTCATAGAAATACCCTGGACCAGTCCTGACTTCTTACTGTAGGAGGCCAGAAACTCATCACACAACGATGGATCCTCGAGAAGCAATGGAAAGGAAGTAGCCACAAAAGCAGCGAGTCCCGCCTTCGTGAGAGGCTCAAAAGTGAGTAGGGAAGAGTAATCCCTACTGACTCTAGTGGGACATACTGGATAGGGGGAGAAGCGTGAGAAGGCGCCATTCAGATGGTTACACACACACCACAAACACAGACAATCAAAGAGAATGCCTGCAAAGCAACAGACAAAAAACCAAGGATAAGAGAACAACCAAAACAGTAAAACGTGACTCGATCAACTATCCCCAAACAAACCACAGCCTAGAAAAAATTCGACATGACCTTGAGACATATGCGACCGAAAGCTTCATGCTATGCATCATACAAACACCCAAATCCCCGTATCAGGCAATAAAAGAAAAAAACTACACACCGTACCCTTAACCGTAACAAAGAATCTGAACCAAAACATAACAACAACCGACACATAGCAAGACCACAACTTTGATAAACCAGTGTTGGACCATGGAAACAACTCCAAAACTGCGCATATCCATCCCACGAAACCAGGCTTATTAAAAAGGGAAATTAAGTGTAGTGTGAGGGAAAAATTAATTTAATGAAATGTTCATTTTAATAAATTATTTAAAAATGGGTAAAGTTTTATTCAGTGATAAATCTTAACAAGAAAACGACGGTTCCTTCTTAAAAATTTAATTACCAATTATTAGGTGAAAGCGGTGCTTTAATTCGAATCCCGGACTTCGATACCCAGACTAGGTCTCTAAATGCAAGTTCATTTTAATTAAAAATATTAAAGTGTCTCTTTAGCGCACTTAGCCCATGCTAAGTGAAAGGCGGGTTTATTTTTATTAAAAAAATGGTGTGTTTAGCGTGAATGCGCGTGCCATGGTGGTGTTCAAGGTTCATTTTTTAAAAAAATTATGTGTTTATTTTTTTGGTTTTTTTTTTGTGGTTTTGGTTTGTTGTTTGTTATATTTGGATTAACCGTGGGTTTTGGGGTAGCTGAAAAAAAAAAAAAAAAATACCTGGTAGTGGGTGTATGGAAATGCAAAGAATGCGCTCTCCTCAATCCAAAAATAACCAGAAATACCCAGAAATAGGCTGCGTGGCAACTGCGTGTCAACAATGGATGAACAAAGTCCCGCACCCGCGCACGATCAATCACGAGCAATCACACGCGCACGAACAGCCACGTGCGTACACACCTACGCACATGTCAAAGGATGGAAAATGATATCTGCAGGTTCTGCGTGGGACTGCTAGTTGTCGGTAGATGAAAGGGGGGTGTAAAGAGGGTTTTCTGCGGGTGACAGGGGGCTTACGGGGAGTTTTCTGTGGTTTAGCGATTCTGCAGGTTTCTGGAGGGGCAAAGGGGGCTAGGTAAGAGGTGGGGGGTAGTGGGTTTTCTGGGGGGGAATGGGGGCTAGGTAGGAGGTGGGGGGTAGTGGGTTTTATGGGGGGGAATGGAGGCTAGGGGAGGGAAATGGGGGGGAAGTGTGTTTGAATTGGGTGCACGTGGCAGGGCGGACAGGGCGCTGCAAGAGGTCAACAGTAGGGCGACTAGCGCGGCCGGCGAGGATAGGAGAGCCTGGTGGCTGACTAGCGGCGTTCAGCGAGGGCAGGGGCGCCTGCGGGGCTGTGGTGGCGTTTGGCGACGTGGATGAGGGCGACGAGGCAGGTAGGGCAAGGCGCCAGCAACCTGGGGGCGGGCAGACGGCGCTGCAGAGGCGGGCAAGAGAGAGGGAGGGAGAAGGTGGAGGGGAAGGAGGGGAAGAGGAGAGGAAGGAGAAGAGGGTGGAGAGGGAGGAGGAGAGGAGGGTAGGAGCAGAAGGGGAAGGAGAAGAGGTGGAGATGGAGGGAGAGGAGGGACACGCAGAGGGAGCGGGAGGGAGGGAGGGAGGGAGGCAGTTAGGGGGGAAAGGGGTTGGGGTAGGGGGGGATAGGGAAGGGTGGTGTGGGGGGGTAATGGGCGGGAGGGCCCATGGGCAAGGGCGGCCAAGGGGGTGGGGCACCCAAAGGAAGAGATGGGCAGGAGGCCAATGGAGAAAGGGTAGGGGTAGGGTTGGGCAGGGGAGCCCATGGGTAGGGTGCCCAAGGGAAAAGAATGGGCGGGAGGCCCATAAAGGAGAGGCGTACCCTCGTCCCACGCCCGTGCGCGGGGCGGGGTAAAAAAAAAATTACCGTGACGAGATTGAAAAGGCACCTGGATGTGGGGACGAGGCACGTGGACGCGACCGGGGCCCGTTAAGACGCGTAAAAGCGAAAACGGGCGCATTCACGCGTGGGACAGGGCGCGTAAAAACTCATAAAAATAAAGAAAATTTAATAACTCCCAATCCGGACGTCAAAACGAAATATCGTAAAAACAAAAAGTAGACAGGACGGCAGGGGGAAGACAGGAAAAATGTGCAACGGGAGTTCCGAGGGGGTAAAGGGCGGTCACGTGCAAAAAACACAAAAAATGATAAAAAACGCAATTAAAAATTAATATCAGAAGATTCGTGCATCGGAACGAGGTGTAGGAAAAAGAAAAAATGTGCAGAAAGACGTGCCCGACAATCCTATCACATCAAAACATAGTTCCGACTGAGATAAGACGCGTTCACGTGGAAAAAACCCAAAAAACAAATCCGAAAATGGGATCGGAAATTAATAGGGGACGAATCATTCACCGGAAGGACATGCAGGAAAAAGGAAAAATTCCGGTGGAAGTAGGAGGGGTTCACATGCGAAAAACACCAAAAATACGTCCGAAAACACATTTGAAAATCAATAATAATAAATCCAAAAGTTGAAAGAGGGGGAGAAAAAAGGAAAAAGGTGGGGGAAGGCACAGGGGACACGACTGTCAAATCAAATTGGAATTCCAATGCAAACAGGGCAAGTTCACATGGAAAAAGTTCAAAAAGACGCACAAAAAAGTCTCGAAAAATCGAAAAATTAATATTGGACAAACCGTGCATCGGAATGACTCGGAGTAAAAAGGAAAAATATCAGGGGAAAAGTGATTGTCAGGGCTATGATGTCAGATCACGGTTCCGAAGTAAGAAAAGCGCGTTCACATGGAAAACCGACTAATTTGCGTAAAATGCTTCAAAAATTAATAACTCGAAAATCGTGCACCGAAACAGGGGTAGGTAAAAAGGAAAAATGGTCCAATTCAAAGGGAGGAGCAGGGCTATAAGTTTGGATTTGGACTTCGGTGAACGTAGGGTGCGTTTACAGGGCAGGATAGCAAAATCAGGGAATGAAGGAAAACTGCAAGGGAACAGTCCCAAGGGTGGGTGGAAAATGAACGAGTAGGTGGGAAGGGACCCGATTAGCAGGTTGAGGCATATGTAGAAGGATATGCAATGTAGACGCGCAGGGACGCGTCCCCACACTTAAGACCTTAACGGATAGGGTTAACCGAGCAACAGGGACCTAGGACCACATAACATACCATCCACTAAGGTCCCCACACTTAAAACATGAATGTCACTGAGAAACAGAAGGTATAGGGTTAGAAAAACTTGGCCCATGTTGTTGAGGATCAAGGTTGATTGTCGATGGCACATCCACTGTCGTTGTCGGCTACTGGAGGTACCAAGGCATCTTCTCGGCACACGTCCGTCATGGCAGGGACCACGCAGCAGTACCCAGGGAGGTAGCTGATTGAAGGGATCGCAGGAAATTCGTTGATGATAAGGAATGTTGTACTCAACTCACAATCACTCAAATGGAATGAAAGAACTGTCACTTGCCCCATGACTAATATCACTCGAGAAAGAATGATTGAAACCCATATCTTGTACCCGGTTTAGAAATCGACAGGGGAATGGTGCAGAAGGAGTATGCCAGGGTGCACAGTTGATGGTGCATGAGTGCGTCCAACCCATCTGGCATAAGTGCAAGGAGGAAGGCAAGGGAGCCTTACAGTGCAATGTACAGAACAGGGTGACGTGTCTTGTGATAACGGTAGAGACCCATCCCATGGGTGCATAGGGAAATGGGAACATACCTGACTCCAAATGTCGTAACGTCCCTCAATCTCACCTCTCGGTAATTGATTGAAGAAACTCCAGTCACACTCAGCCCACCCTCTATCTCACGCTCTATTGATAGATACAGGAGGGCAGCCTTTTCCTGAAACTCGTTGATGTAATCCTCACGATCACTTGTGCAAAGGTTGTATGCCTTGTGCGGATTTGATGGTGCAACTGTGCATCTTGCCCTATGCTGGCATACGGTGCGAGAAGGAAGGCCAGGGAGCCTTATGGTGCAGTGCACAGAAACAAATTGTGCTTTGTGCATTGAGAGGCCCATCCCGTGTGTGCAACACTCCATTCACACAGCTCACCTCTCATTTGATTTAAAGGAAAAAGACTGGTCTCTCGCCCCACCCTCTATCTCACACTCTGTTGATAGTTACAGAGGGCAACCATACTCTGGTGCGCAGATCGGTCACAGAATGCTCACATAGTGAATCCCTGAAGGTCCCCAAGAACAATGAACTCTACCTTTTTGCACAAAAAACAATGTAAAAGCATGAACGACAAGAAGCAAGAGACCAATTGGGTTCAATCTCCCCCCATGCCTTGTGTGAGCGCTCCACAAAGCATGTATTTTATGTATATTTCAATCTTCATGCTCAATAATAGTCCAATTTACAAAAAATATGACAAGCTTTTAGCTTTTGAGTTTGCTTTCTACAAAAATAGGAAAATAAAGCTAATGGACGGTGCCCATAGAGTCTGGCACGCCCAATCTCAATGTCCAAATAGAAATAACATATCCATGCGCATAGGCGCATACAAAATAATAATCAATAATCAATGTCTCAATAGACATAACAAAATATAGGCGTGGCGCTTATCAAAATATAATCCAAAAGTCGAATACTCGCTAAACTCCAATGCTTTCCTCCGCCACTGCTGCTATCTCTACACATCAACTGAAGCATTCACAATCGTTAGTAAAATAATACAATTAAACCGACAAAAGTGAATACCTAGCAGTCTTCAGCTACATAAATAAATCAACTGGTTAGAAATAAATCCTAACCTTAATTTATTACGAGTGTGCACTCTAAACTCATAAACGTTTATTAATTTAATATGCATTTTGCGGAATCACCCGCTATGGAATCACCCATGTACACACTAAATTAATGAAACGCCCGAAAAGGACAGGCGTCCCCATCAACTTCTTGCACAAAGAATCCTCCTTGTGTATGAGCCCCGGTCATCTAAGTTTACGGAATCCACCGTAAAACCTCACGGAATCCACCGTGGAATATGCCTCCTGGCATCATACCCCCAAGGTGGGATAGCAATTGACCTCAATTGCTATTAGCTCAATGTGGAGCTAACAGAGTGGGGAAAGCATTTAAGTCTCTAGCGTGCATCCATTGTGCTTCCTCTACAGGATGGTTCTTAAATTTAACTAGATATCTAGAATACCTTCGGCCAGTTCTAGTGGTCATGTAATCAGTGTCTATGATGGCTTCTGGTTCAAGTATTTCAGTCTCTTCCTCTAATAAAGGTGGGTTTTCATAAACAGGGTGGATAGGTCATTGGCCTCTAAATGGTCTCAATAAACTAATATGAAATGTATTATGAATTTTCCAATGAGATGGTAATTCTAACTTGAATGCATTATCA
This sequence comes from Lygodium microphyllum, assembly GCF_053477565.2. Lineage (NCBI taxonomy): Eukaryota > Viridiplantae > Streptophyta > Polypodiopsida > Schizaeales > Lygodiaceae > Lygodium > Lygodium microphyllum. The sequence goes on from NC_141161.1 coordinate 33,060,970, forward strand.
TTAATCTTATGAATGATTCTAAATGGTCCATAAAATCTAGGAGCTAATTTGACAACTGGATGTCTATCCACACTTTGCAATCTACGCTTTTCTATTCTAAGCCAAACATAATCATCAACTTTAAAATTCATGTCTTGTCTTTTCTTGTTGGCTTGTTTGGTATATGATTGTTGGGCTTTAGCAATCATATCCTTAACTTCATCAAAAATAGTATTATGCATAATAGCAATATCATCAGCAGTCTGAATTCTATTAGACAAAGATGCAATAGGTGTAGATAATCTATATCCATAAATGACTTCAAAAGGTGCTTTCTTTGTAGATGTGTGCGGTGTATTGTTGTATGCAAACTGTAATAAATGCAAATGAGTGTCCCATGTCTGAGGTTTAGAGATAGTATATGCACGTAAAAGATCTAGAATGGTGCTATTTGTGGCTTCTGTTTGTCCATTTGTTTCTGGATGAAATGCAGATGAGAAATCAATCTTTGTGACTAGATTTGCAAACAGTGTAATCCAAAAATTATTACAAAATCTAGAATCACGATCTGAAATAATCACTTTTGGCAATCCATGGTTAGTAAAAATAGTTTTCAAAAATAATTGTGCTGCTTGTGATGCTGTTAAAGTTTTCTTACATGCAATGAAATATGCTTGCTTACTAAATCTATCTACAATTGTCCAAATCATGTCATGGTTAGATTTAGTATTTGGTAAACCAGTAATGAAATCCATAGAAATATGTTCCCAAGGTTTAGATGGAATAGACAAAGGCATTAGTAATCCATACTGTTTACCATGAAGTCTCTTTATTCTTTGACAAATCAAACATTCAGAAACAAAATTAGATACATCTGCATCCATATGTGGCCAATAAAAATCTTCAGTTAACATGCGTAATGCAGATATGATACCTCTATGACCTTGATATGGGGGACAATGAATTTCATTCAAAACAAAAGATCGGAATGGAATAGTAACACACAGTCTCTTTTCAAAAAACATAAATCCATCATTATATGACAATGAATCAACATGAATGAAATTATTTTGAACTAATTTTTGCCAATCAGAATGAAAAGTAATATCCTGGTGATATGTATCTTTCATAGCAATCAAAGAATCAAAAGATATGAGTGAAATATTATGAATTGCAGGTCTTCTACTCAATGCATCAGCAACTACATTTTCTTTTCCAGGTTGGTATTGAATGATAGGATGAAAACTTTGAATGAAGGAAGCCCATTTGATATGGCGGTCAGAAATTTGGGGTTGGCTAAGTAGATGTCTAATGCTTTGCTGGTCAGTCTTTATCATAAATTCTGAACCCATTAAATAGTGCTTCCACTGTTTTAATGCTTGTACAACTGCTAATAGTTCTTTGTCATAAGTGGAATATTTGAGCTCAGAGGGTTTCAGCTTAGAACTAGAATATGCTATTGGATGATTGTCTTGCATTAGTACGGCTCCTATTCCTGATCCGCTAGCATCAGTCACAACTAAAAAGAATGTTCTATTAAACTCAGGCAATTGTAGAACAGGGGCATTGGTTAATGCACGTTTCAGTAAGTCAAAGGATTTCTGCTGAGTTTCAGTCCATTGATAAACAATTCCTTTCTTAAGAAGTTTGGTTAATGGTAAAGCAAGTAATGATTACGTACAAACTTCCTATAGAAACTAGCAAGACCAAGGAATGAGAGTAATTCATGTACATTTTTAGGAACAGGCCAATGCAATATTGCATCAATTTTCTTATGATCAACTTTAATTCCTTCTTTTGATACAATATGACCCAAATATTCTATTTCTGTCTTAAAGAATTCACTCTTTTCAGGATTTGCAAGCAATTGATTTTCTTTCAGTAATTGAAAAACTAATGATAAATGCTCATAATGCTCTTTTTCACTTTGACTGAACACCAAAATATCATCAAAGAAAACAATCACACAATACTGATATTTCAGAAAGATATGGTTCATCATTCTACTGAAAGTAGCAGGTGCATTGGTCAATCCGAATGGCATGACTAAGAATTCGTAATGGCCAAACTGTGTTCTGAATGCAGTCTTAAATATGTCGGATTTATCTAGCCTCACCTGATGATATCCAGACTTAAGGTCAATTTTACTAAATATAGAAGATCCTTGCAGTTTATCCATAAGGTCATCAACTCTAGGTATAGGATACCTATTCTTTACAGTGATTTTATTTAATGCTCGATAGTCAATACACATACGATAGGTATTATTCTTTTTCTTGACTAAGAGTACAGGTGCTCCGAATGGAGAACTGCTAGGCCGAATTAAGCCTCTATTTAGTAATTCTTCAACTTGACTCTGGATTTCTTTTTGCTCTATTTGATTGTGCCTATATGGTGCTTTGCAAGGTGGTTGTGTGCCAGGAATTAAATCAATCTTATGGTCTTCTGGTCATGATGGTGGTAAACCTGGTGGTAGGTCTTCTGCAAAACAGTCTTTAAAATATGCAAGAAATTCCTTATGCCTAGGATGCATATGATTTTCCTTTGCGTGCAATTCATTCACCCAAATGAGATATGATTTAGTACTCTTGCGGAGTGCACGTTTTGCTTGAGTATGTGAAAGCAGTGGAAAAATATTAGATGCATGCATACCATATAATGTAATAGATTTTCCTTGAAAATTAATATTCATTGTGTGCGTGGAATAATCTATATTTGGATTATGCTGGTGTCTCCAAGGGATTCCTAAAATAATGTCGCTTGACTGTAATGGAACAACTAAGAAATTTCTTCTTTCAATGTATGCACCAATTTGAATTTCTAAATCTTGTACTTCTTGTGTGCCATTGTCCCTAGTGCCTAAAAATGCAGCTTTTATGCGATAATGCGTAGGTACAGTTTGTAAATTCAATTCCTTTACCAATTTTGCTGAAATAAAGTCATGAGTACTACCGTCATCATGCAAGATAGTTCTTTCCTTTCCATGCACCAAACATTTCATAGTCAACAATGAATGTGGGGTAGGCATACCTGGTAAAGTGTCAGAAGTAGTAGTAGGATCATCCTCATCTTCAGTGAAATCTGGCATATCCTCATGCTCGTCTTCGTCCATGGCTCCAAGATAGTTGATATGTGCTGATGGCTTCTTTGAATGACAATTTGCTGCGAGATGCCCTGGCTGGTGACATTTATAGCATACTATTGGCTTGGCTTTGGTTACATTATTTGCAATGGCTGGAAGTCTGGGTACATTTGGATTTGCTTGTGGAATAGGCTTAGGATTTGGATTGACAGTGGATGGTAATGCAGGTGGTTTAGGCCAATTCTTGTGGAAAGATGGTGATGAGAAACGACCTGGATTAAACCTTCTAAAATTGGAATTGAATTGTTTAGATTCATAATTACCATTGGCTTGGAATTGCTGTGGTCGTCTATCTCTTCCACGTAACTTATCTTCAGTGTCGTGAGCTAAGGAGATGGCGTCTTCAAGGGTAGCAGGCTTGAACATGTTCACTTCAGCGTAGTAATGTCCAAGAAGTCTAGACATATACTTCCGCTTATGTGTTGTCTCTGGTACGTCTTCAAGCATGCGTAGCTGTAAGAGTGCATTCCAAAAACGCTCTGTATACTGTGGAATAGGCTCACGATCTCATTGTTGAAGTAAATCCCATTGCTTGATAGCTTTCTCATGAAATTGCGGTGGAAGGAAATTCTGCATGAACTTCTTCTTGAAATCTTCCCAAGTAGCAGGACATTCTATGCTCTTGCGGACTACAGTCCACCAAAGTGATGTTCTGTCTATCAGATGATTAGTAACACACTTGATTTTATCTTTTTCTGGATAAGTTTCCTAATGGAAATAGTCATCAAACTGGCTAATGAATGATAAAACAGTCTTTCCTTCTTGTATGCCATTGAAAGTGCGAAACTTGAAACTTCGTTTACTTATCTTTGATTCCTTGCGAATGGTTTGTGCTTCAAGAGTGGCGTCGATGGTACGTCGAATCAAATCTTCAGCTTGTGGTTCTTCTTTGTCGGTGGATGCTCTTTGTAATTTTGTCAATTGTGCTTGCAATGCTTGCCTAGCCCTTCGCTCTTCTTCCAATTGCAGCATGATTAGATCCAGTTTTTGTTCCATGGTAGGCTCAGGTAAGTCGTCTTCAGCCATAGGATCATCCATATGTGGGGTCGTCATCCTGTAAAACTCAATAAACCTTTCTCACTCAAAATCAGGTTAGCGGGATGAGCGTAGCTCAAATTCGGGGTTACAAGGCTATGTATTTTTGGGTATTTCTTTCTCAATTTTCAGAAAATCTGCAATATTTCCGTCTTCGTTTGTTGAAAGTACTTCAACGAACTTGTAGATAGGTAGAACACCTTGCCACGAACAACTTTCCAGTTCAGAGTTTTTGCATAGGAACAAGTCTTCTAGGAGTTTTAAGCACTAGTCAGTTCTGACTCCAGTTGACAAGTCTGACTTGCAGAGTTGCAGACTTAGCAGACTCGCAGAGTTGCTGACTTGGTGAACTTAGGCCGACTTGCAAAACTTACAGAACTTGATTCCACTTGACTTACTGAACTTGACTTTTGCAGTGCAGGACCTGGAGTTTGTCAACTTGTTTGCCCTGTGTGACTTGATGAGAACTTAATGGCTTAAGCTTAAGTGATTAAGCTTAAGCTCAGTAAGCTTAATGATGGCGGCGTCTGATTTTCGTGGGGGGGGCCGATTTTTTTCGCTGCGCGAAAAATTCGGATCTCCTCTAAGGCCACGATGAAAAAAATTAAGAAGCTTTTAAGCTTCTTAAGCTTCTTCTAAGCTTAGAGCTTTAACTTATGAGAAATAATGGATGAAACTTTTGTTTTCTCACTGTTTGTTGACGACTTCTTGAAGGAGATGGATGCGTGGTCCTCCGCCTGCAGAGCCTGGTCCTTCGCGATCTGACAGTAGAAATAGGGGTTCTTAATCGCCAGAAGTCTGCTTGTATCGACGGTTCGCAATGAGATTGACTGTAGAGCCCGTTCGTTCCTAGAGCTCTGCCTTCGCCCGAGATTGGTAGTGATTGGAAGCTCTTGATCTCAGCTCCGCTCTGATACCACTGATGCGCAGATCGGTCGCAGAATGCTCATGTAGTGAATCCCTGAAGGTCCCCAAGAACAATGAACTCTACCTTTTTGCACAAAAAACAATGTAAAAGCATGAACGACAAGAAGCAAGAGACCAATTGGGTTCAATCTCCCCCCATGCCTTGTGTGACCGCTCCACAAAGCATATATTTTATGTATATTTCAATCTTCATGCTCAATAATAGCCCAATTTACAAAAAATATGACAAGCTTTTAGCTTTTGAGTTTGCTTTCTACAAAAATAGGAAAATAAAGCTAATGGATGGTGCCCATAGAGTCTGGCACGCCCAATCTCAATGTCCAAATAGAAATAACATATCCGTGTGCATAGGCGCATACAAAATAATAATCAATAATCAATGTCTCAATAGACATAACAAAATATAGGCGTGGCACCTATCAAAATATAATCCAAAAGTCGAATACTCGCTAAACTCCAATGCTTCCTCCGCCACTGCTGCTATCTCTACACATCAACTGAAGCATTCACAATTGTTAGTAAAATAATACAATTAAACCGACAAAAGTGAATACCTAGCAGTCTTCAGCTACATAAATAAATCAACTGGTTAGAAATAAAACCTAACCTTAATTTATTACGAGTGCGCACTCTAAACTCATAAACATTTATTAATTTAATATGCATTTTGCGGAATCACCCGCTATGGAATCACCCATTACACACTAAATTAATGAAACGCCCGAAAAGGACAGGCGTCCCCATCAACTTCTCGCACAAAGAATCCTCTTTGTGTATGAGCCCCGGTCATCTAAGTTTACGGAATCCGCCGTAAAACCTCACGGAATCCACCGTGGAATATGCCTCCTGGCATCATACTCACGTCTCCATCCGGTTAGGATGAAAGCTCACGTCACTCGATTGTTTGTCGATGAAGATCGCGTCGTCAGTTGTTGAAAAGGCGTACCCAGGGAGGTAGCTATTAGATCGAACGTTGTGTTGGATAGGAACATGTCGTCTGCGAGAGGACAGTTAGATGCTCTTATAGAGAGATCCAGGACACAACATATCAAGGGAGGTAGCTTCGGAACTGGATCCTGAGGATGTCAACTGATGAATCCACTTTCGGGACTGCTGGGTGTTACCACCTTTTCCACAGCCAGCTTCTCGCCCAAGGGTGTGTGCCACCTTTTCTTGGAACGAGGCCTGCTATGACAGGGAATTTCTTCCTTTTCTCCCATAACAGATTTTTTTCTTATCTTGTTTTTTTTTTCTTTTTTTTTCCCTATTCCCGAGGGTGTCTTCACCTTTCCTCGAAGAATAGGTCGACATGATAGGGACCTAAGTCCTTTTCTCCCATGACCGATATGTATATTTTGTTTTGTTTTGTTTGTTTTTTTTTTTCTCTTCGAATTAAACAAGGGAATGGTAGAAAGACCATGTATCAGAACCAACCTCGACACCCACTGTCGCTGGTGGAAAATAGAGGATAAGATATCAAGGCTGGAAGGTAGGGTTGAGGGGACAGAGGGTTGCGTCCATCTCATCAGGAGTGGCTGAAGAACGGCTATCAGAAGTAGCATCATAAGAAGTACAGTGCCACGCCAACAAGGGAAAGGATCAGGTGACCGTGATTGTCAGGATCCCCAAGGAGGGAAGTACTTCTTCAGGCGATATCCATTGATTAGGAAGGGATCATCAGAGGCATGAACGGTCTGCACTTGGACAGAGCCATTAGGGTTGACGGCAAGTACCTTATATGGGCCCATCCACCACTGTTGAAGCTTGCCAAATCGTGAATCATAGGCTAGGACTAAATCACCTTCTTTGAACTCCTTGTGCTTGATGAAGCTGTCATGGTAAGCCTTGCGTCAAGCTTACGTGGCTTCCATGCACTGTAGAGCCATCCTGCGAGTTTCATCCAAACATTCCAGGTGCAGGAGACGGCGTTGCAGTGAATCATCGTCCCCCAAACGCTCTTTGATAGCCACTCTCAAAGAGGGTAATTCCAGTTCAATAGGGAAAACAACTTCTGTACCATACACCAGCTGGAAGGGTGTCTGTCCTATTGCTGCTTTATGGGAGGTTCTATACGCCCAGAGGGCCTTTGTAAGTCGATCATCCCAATCACGACGATGTCCGGCAATCGTTCTGGTCAGAATCGAGCAGAGGATGCGATTGGTGACTTCGACTTGGTCGTTGGCTCTGGGGTAATAAGGAGTGGACTTGCGATGGCGGATCTTATACAACTCTGTCAACTCATCCATAACTTTATTAATGAAATGAGTGCCTCTGTCACTTACCAACTCTAAGGGACTGCCAAAACGGGTGATGATATTCTCATACATGAACAGGGCCACGCTATTACCATCGTCCCGCTTTAGGGCTTTAGCTTCACACCACTTTGTGACATAATCCGTACATACCAGGATGTATCGGTTCTGCTTCCTTCTGGTGGGAGAATCGATTGGGCCTACGAAGTCGATGCCTGAGGGGGATGCAAACCAAAAATCGGGAAGAAATGCAACCAACAAGAGCACCGCGTGGACAAAAACCACTAGCACATGTAGTAATAATTCTAGTCAAGATCCCTATAATGACCATAGAGGGCCAGGTTATAGACCAACAACTTGAGAAAAAACTTCAAAAAGATGAGCAAAAAGATATGCTAAGTAAGGGGTGTCTTCAGTGCAAGTCAACAAGATTCGGAGTCACATGTAGGCTATGATTGTTCAAAATGTATCATTATAGATGACTCTCTAGATGATACATAAATCTTGGGTGGCTATAACTAGATCCAAAGCCAAGAAGGGAGTTAATTGGAATGAACAGGAAAAGGCTAGGGAAGTAGCCTTTAAGGAGGTTCAAAAATTGTAGAGGAAAGAAGAGTGAAACACCACAACTTCGCAAACCTGTTATAGGGTCTACAAGGGAATTTACAACAAAATGAAGATAATCAACTTGTTATGCCATTGATAGAGAAATACTTAAATGGAAAGCAGTAAAGTCTAAATCTTGATACTTACTCTCAAGGTTCAAATGAGCTATTTGCAGTATTAGCTAAATCCTCTTTACAATTAACTCTAGAGAAAATCCTTGTTTTGACCCTAGGATTTAAGGAGAAACTCTTAGAAAAGATTATGTTGAATCAAGGAAAAGTATGGTAGCAGCATGTGAAAGAATGAAAGGATATTTTAGATTATCAAGTTATAATCCCCACACAGGCATAAGTGGTAGATTACAAAATTCCTACCATCCAAGTGGAGTAATTGGTTATGAAATTTAATGATGTTCTATTAGATGGAGGCTCAAGAGTAAATATTATTACTAAGGAATTATATATTATTCAAAAGTTACAAGGACTTGTTCCAACACCTTTTCAAGTAAAAATGGCATATTAGTGGAGGCTTTTGCCATTGGGGATCCTCACGAATTGGGTCATTCGAGTTGTAGGTCTAAAATTTAAAGTATGTTTTGTGGTTCTCCATATGGAAGGTTTAGGAGATTCATATCATATGCTTTTGGGAAGACCTTGGTTTAGATTGTCCAAATTGAAGCAAGATTGGGGTGCGGACTTTGACTATACATTCTAGTGATAAGGAAGTAAGGTAACCCACAACTAATCATGTTGTATTGAAACCTAAATATTGTCCATTGGTACTTAAACTATAAATGTTGCACCTAAGATAGAGGATGATGAGGAAGAATTGTTTTTACAAGCTAATCCCACCATTTTTCCAGATTTTTAGGTGGATGTTGATAATATTTTATGAAAATATAATATGTTTGCAGCAATACCACGGTAGGAAATAGGTTCAATGCTACAAATAGAAGGTTTACCGCTGCAGAACACCACTACAAGGAGATGCTTTATTGCTATAAGCAACATGTTCACTACTATAGAAAAACAATGATCTAATGCATGAAAATAGTAAATTTGATGAAGTAAGGATGGATGGTCTTAAGAAATGTATGGAAACTAATGTTAAGACTCAAGAGGAACAAGGTAGTGCTTTAGCAGACACAGAAGAGGCTTTGGATAAGGCAAATCAACAAGCCATTATTGATGTTGAGTTAAAGTATGAGCTTACTATGAGCAAGTTTGCTAGAGTACTCGAAGACAATTCCAGGAAGTTAACTTGAATGCTAAAGAAAAGTTTTAACTTGGATGCTAAAGAAAAGTCTAAACCTATCAAAGTGAGTATTTTTGTTGAGAAAGATTTCAAGGAGCAACTGGTTCAGTTATGTAAGGAATTCCAATACATTTTTGCATGTGAATACACTTATATGAAAGGTTTTGACCCACAAGTATATCAACATAGGATCAATTTGAAGGTTGATACTAAACCCCACGAGGAAGGGTATTACCTTAGCAATTCAATGGCTCATTGACTTCTTAACTTACCCATTTTATAAATTTTTTTTGGGTTTACTTTCAAAATCATAGCCAACAATATGGTTATGGTTAGGAGTATGATGCTCGACTGAAGAGAGGGATTAATTGAATCAGAAACATGAATGCATTCATAACTGATTGAGTAGATGAAGAAGTAGGCCAATACTTAATTATTATGTATAATTAATATTCATTTATTATCTAAATTATATATATATATATATAATTACTATATTTAAAATTAATGATCATGAAAAATAATGATGATACATATGATATAATTGTATATTAATTTAATAATATATTTATTAATTATAAATATTAATATATTTATATAATCAATTACATATAAATTAATAGCTTTTAATATGCTCATTAATTTTAAATAGAAAATCTATAATGTAATAGTGAATAGATAAATTAATGTGCATATGTATTATGTGTTAGGTATATAAATTAATATATAACTATAATATATAATATTAATTAATATATTAATTATTTTAGGTTATACTTATTATATGTACTTATATTTTATATATTATTTATGTTAATGATAATTATAATATATGTACCATAATTATTAATAATTTCAAGGAATTGATTGGATACTAATAATTAACTATTGTTATGAAGGGACCTAAGAAGGGAGAAGACTACATGAAAGAGAGAAGAAGAGTGCAGCATTGAGAGAAAGTCTAGACGAGGAGAGAGAAATATTGGAAATGGAGAGAGAAAGATAGGAAAGAATGAGCGAGATGGCCAACAACTATGAAAGGACAAGAAGAAGCTTGAGAGATGAAGGAAAAAATTGTATTATTGTAAAAAAAAATCATATATACATATGTCCCTTTCACCTTTTATATGCCCCTAATTGAGCACTTTACATTCCATCCCTACTTAGATGTTTTTGTCCTAAAAAATATATATGGGACTTATTACAATTGTCCAAGTGGTGGAAAGAGCCAAAGTACTCTACATGGACTGAAAAAAAATTTGGCCTAATCTTTAAGGATTCACTAAATAAGTACAATTAGAGGCCTGAGAATCAAGTACAAAGTATTGACATCTATTTGGAAATATAAAAATGAAATATTGGATCAAAATATTGTCAGTAAGAGCTCCTGCCAAATGTAGACACTATGATGTCCATTGTAAACCTTACTATAGTAAATCTATAATAACTTGGGATTGAGCTGATCTGAATTAGACATGGTCTACCTCTAGAAAATACTCTCTTTAAGTATTTTCATCCCATATGACTCACGCATCTCTGATATTAATTAAGCATTAAATTTGGCCCAAAACATAGAGTTGTTTTGTAGTGAAACAAAGCCCACTAGTTAGCATGATATTATCACAAAATTCTTGAAGGTAAGGACATCATTCTCGAAGTAATGTTGGTCCATGCATAGAGTTAAGGTTAGCCCTTAGCCTCCTGATTTAAAAGAAAATGTGACATCCCATCCATGCATTAATTTCACTCCCACTAAGACATAGGTATCATCATCCATGAAATAATATGCATGTACTTGTGAATGCAAAAAAGCATAAGCAACTAAGTCAAATAGAAACCCATGGTCATGGTCTTTCTTATCGGAAACTTCATAGGCTACATTTTTTGACCCTTTATCTTCCTCTTGACTTGCATTAAAATTTTCATTAGCCTAACTATCTTTATCTTCTTCATTTGAATATTCAAGTACCAAGAATATCCTTGCATTCTTTCCCTTGTATGTCTTTGTGATTAGAGTGCATTAGTTCAACACATCTATAACATAACCCTTGAGCATGCGATTCTTTGATCTGGTTACTGGTTAAATGTCAAACTCTACTAGTTGTAGACACAAATTTTCCCACATCATCACTATGTAGATCAACAATAGAATAGTCATACTATTTTTCATGGTACTCATGATAAGCAATGTGCTAAGAAATAAATGATTGTTACTCATAGTCATATTGCTTCCCATATAGATAATGTTGCCCATAAAACTAGAGTGATTGTCAATACTCACTGTTGTACAAATTTATTAATGACTGCAATAAGTCTTGTTTAATTATTGTATCAATCATAACAATCGATGCAACCAATATATGCTTACTGCATACATGCGATGAATCTTGTTGCAAAATAACATTACTATAAAGATTTATGTCATGTCCCCATTACTTAGTTTATTTTAATAAATAATGTGCGTAAAAATTCCAAAAATTGATTTATGTTGAGAACAAAATGGTAAAGATTACACATTTTTGAAACTAGCTCTAAGAATGAAGATAATTGATCAGGTACTATATGCCAATTCATAGAAGGAAGGCTTGGGAGACCCTCCCAAGACAAGATTATTAAAACTATGTTTGTAGTATAAAACAACAAAAAGAACTAGCCTAGTGGATAGTCACTTGGTAGTTAAGTGTGCTTGGGTGACGACATTGTCAGGATGGGTGACCTCCAAGGAAGCTTTTCCTACAAGTTAGTGGGAGCTTCTCATGCATAGCCAACAACTCCAACAAAGCCTTCGTAGCCTATTGCCAAGTATGCCAAGAACAAGATGCCAAGGTCTATGCCTTTGTTTTTATCTTGGTCGCCACCTTGGTGTGACGTCTGCCTACCAACGACGATGACGTGATGCACCGCTGTTCTCGTTGTATCTCTATATCCATGCTACATTCCAAAAATAAAGCCCCTCTTTGACATCATCAATGATGTCATCCAAAATGCTAAAATAAAGTGTTCTCTCTTTAAACCCCCCTCCCAATCACTATATAAACATGGATAGAGCGTTGTGTCATCAGAACAACCCTTACGGAAGTCGCTTAGCTGTTGATGGAACGAAGCCATGTTGCAATCAGTTGAGCCTCTCTCTCTCTCCACACCTACGCGGAAGCACTGCTCAAATCCATCAAGCTTCTTCCATGGCTCCCAAGAGACATCGAGATGCTAAGGGAGGTCATGCTTGGAGAGCTCCCCAATGTAAGGAAGCAGTCGTTGTTGAGGGAACTCAACATGAAGCTGATGCGCAAGCAGAAGTTACCCCCAAATCCATTCAACCCGAAGGATTGGTTATTCCACAACAAACCGAGGTTGTGGTCATACCCCACAATCACAAGGATGGTTGAATAAAGATAATCACGTTTATTACATAATAAAAGGATTACTTTTAAGCTATTAACTCTACAACTCTCTAATTTTTGTATTTATGTTATTGTTTTTTTGCATCTTACGATAAAATGAGGGATAAGTTAGCAATGTTAGAAAAGTCTATAAGATAAGTTTGTTACATAGATTACGAATAGTTAGAACGTACTTAAACTTACAAAAACATGTTAGTATTTGGTGCACAAATCAGATGCCTTATATGCACGCGTAGTGAGCGTCAGAAGGTCCCCAAGAACAAAAGAACTCTACTTTTTACACAAAAACCAATGAAGAAGTCTTGCACGACATGAACAAGAGACCAATTGGGTGTAATCTCCCCCCATGCCTTGTGTGAGCGCTCCACAAAGCATATATTTTATATATTATTCATCTTCAAGCTCAAATAATAGCCCAATTTACAAAATAGCACGCTTTTGCTTTTGAGTTTGCTTTTGTGCCACTAAAGAAGTAAAGCTATTGGGCACCCAAGAAGTCAGGCGGTACCCAAATACAATGTCAAATACAAATATTTAAATCGTGCGCCTATGCGCATACAAAAATAATAAATAAATATCAAGCGCTTTAATAAATAAGCGCAACAAAATATAGGCACCATGCCTAAGATACGCGCCCATAAAAAATTGATGATAATTTGAATACATGCTATCCTCCAATGCTTCCCAATGCCACCGTGTTCGCTCTACACATCAGAAGCATTCACAATTGTTAGAATAATACAATTAAACCGACAAAAGTGAATACGTAGCAGTCTTCAGCTACAAAAATAAATTGGTTAGAAATCAATCCTAACCTTAATTTATTACGAGTGCGCACTCTAAACTCAAATGTTTATTAATTTAAATATGCATTTTGCAGAATCACCCACGTACACATAAAATTAACAAAACGCTCGAAAAGGATAGGCGTCCCCATCGACTTTTCGCACAAACAATCCACTTTGTGTATGAGCCCCGATAATAATAAAATTTTACGGAATCCACCGCAAAATCTCACGAAATCCACCGTGGAATATGCCTCCTGGCATCATACCCCTGGGGTGGGATAGCAATTGTCCTCAATTGCTATTAGCTCAATGTGGAGCTAGCAATATGGGGAAAGTACTTAAGTCTCTAGCGTGCATCCATTGGGCCTCTTCAACAGGATGATTTTTGAATTTAACCAAATATCTAGAATATCTACGGCCAGTTCTAGTGGTCATAAAGTTAGTATCTAGAATAGTTTGAGGCTCAAGGATTTCAGTTTTATCATCTAGCAAATGAGAGTTTTCATAGACAGGGTGTACATGCAATTGGCCTCTAAAAGGTCATAATAAACTGATATGGAAGGTGTTGTGGATTTTCCAATGTTGTGGTAATTCTACTTTAAATGCATTGTCATTGATTTTGTGTATGATCTTGAATGGTCCATAAAATCTAGGTGCTAATTTAACAACGGGGTGTTTATCTACACTTTGTAATTAGCGTTTTTCAAATTCATAACCAAACATAATCAACTTTAAAATTCATAGCCTGTCTTCTTATTTGCTTGTTTTGTGTATGATTGTTGGGCTTTGGCAATCATATCTTTAACTTCATAAAAAATAGTAGTATGCATGTTAGCAAATTTCATCAGCAGTTTGAATTTTGTTTGATAATGATGCAACAGGTGTAGGCAATCAATATCCATAAATAACTTCAAATGGTGCTTTCTTTGTAGCTGTATATGGTATGTTATTATATGTAAACTGAAGTAAATGTAGATATGTATCCCATGTTTGTGGTTTTGAAATGGTATAAGCATGCAAAAGATCTAAAATAGTACTGTTAGTAGCTTCAGTTTGACCATTTGTTTTAGGATGAAATGCAGATGAAAAATCAATATTTGTTCCTAAGTTAGCAAACAAAGTAATCCAAAAATTATTGCAAAATCTAAAATCACAATCAGAAATAATGACTTTTGGTAAACCATGGTTAGTGAAAATAGTTTTCAAAACTAATTGAGCAGCTTGAGATGCAGTTAAAGTTTTATTGCATGAAATAAAATATGCTTGTTTGCTAAACCTACCTACAACAGTCCAAATCATATCATGGTTAGCTTTAGTGTTAGGTAGACCCGTGATAAAATCCATTGAAATCTGTTCCCATGGTTGTGATGGAATAGATAATGACATTAGTAAACCATATTGTTTACCGTGGTGTCTTTTAACTCGTTGAAAAACTAAGCATTTAGATACAAAGTTAGATACATCACTGTCCATATGTGGCCAATAAAAATCTTCAGTCAATGTACGCAAAGTAGATATAATTCCTCTATGACCTTGATATGGAGGACAATGAATTTCATGCAAAACAAATGAGCGAAATGGAACAGTCACACATAATCTTTTTTCATAAAACATAAATCCATTAGTGTAAGACAATGAATCAATAGGAATCCAATTATTTGTAACTAATTTATTCCAATCAGCTTGAAAAGTAGGATCCTGATGATAAGTATATTTCATAGGAATAAGGGAATCAAATGATAGCACAGAAATATTTTGAATTGTCGGTCTTCTACTCAAAGCATCAACAACAACATTCTCTTTTCCAGATTGATATTGTATAAGGGGATGAAAACTTTGAATAAAAGCGGCCCATTTAATGTGTCGGTCAGATATTTATGGTTGACTAAGAAGATGTCTAATGCTTTGTTGGTCAGGTTTGATCATAAATTCAGATCCCATTAAGTAATGTTTCCATTGACGCAAGGCTTGTACTACGGCTAACAATTCCTTGCCATAGGTAGAATATTTAAGTTTAGATGGTTTGAGTTTGCAACTAGAGTAGGCTATGGGATGAGAATCTTGCATAAGGACTGCTCCTATTCCAGATCCACTAGCATCAGTAACTACTAAGAAGAATGGTCTATTGAAGTCAGGTAATTGTAATACAGGAGCATGAGTTAAAGCATGTTTCAACAAATCAAAGGACTTTTATTGATTGTCAGACCAGTTATATACAATACCCACTACAAGGGTACACACATATAGCGACACTAAATAGTGACGTTTTTTTTTCGGCGTCAGTATTAGCCTCGCTATTAGCATCGGGATCTGCATCTTTAAAAATGTCGGTATTTGCGTCGGTATTTAGCGATGCAATTACCGACGTTTTTAAAGATGCAGATACTGATGAAAATCGCGACGACTTACTACGGTAAAAATTCACCGAAACCCGAACGTTTCTTTCATATGAGCACGCAAAGGCAGAGAGAAAGAAAGGATTGTGAGCAAGAGAGGGAGCTGAGCAGGAGAGGTGAGCAAGGAAGCAAGCCGCGAGCCACACGTGAGGAGATGAGCATCGCCTGCACGAAGAGGTTGTGGAAGAAGAGGAGAGCACGACGGTATGGCCTGTTTTGGTTTCTTTACAATCTTTGTTTTGCTTTGCAATGTAGGTTAGAAAGTGTTGGTTTGTCTTAGATCTTTGTGTCGCTTTGTGTTGCTTTGCAATGTAGGTTAGGAAGTATTAAAAGAGAGAGAAATGGAACCGAGTGTTTTCAAAATTTTTCTTGTGTTGGTTTTTATTCTTTGCAATGTAGGTACGAAAATGTATGTGTGTGAGCATAGTTTAGAGCCGACCTCAAAGATAGATAAGTTTAGAGCCAACCTCAAAGATAGATAAGTTTAGAGCCGAACTCAAAGAGATATGTATAAAAATTATAAAAAAAAGACTTGAAATATATATAGTGGAGTGGTCCCAATATACAATATAGAATCTTTATTAAATTATCATTCCATTACATCGTAGTCAAGATGTCTAGCACTCACGACCAACATGGTGGTCATCGTGAGGCTTGGCTCAATCAATGTGTCCCCTGTCCATGCACGCAATGCAAATTGGCCATTCGTCGAAAACGTCGTTTGTCCATAGAGCATGTGCAACGGTATGATAGTTTCGAGTTGAGATAATCGACCAAGTAGTCTTGAATTATGAGATTGCGGTAAGTTCTCTCTCATTACGTACTATATGACATGTAATTGATTTAAGTGTAACAGTTTGGGGTTATCTTAGTGTCAAGATTGTGGGAGAGAAGGAAGGAGTCTCGCTTGAAGCTTTCTTGCTTGCACAATGGGGGAAGACACACAAGGGTGGAGGCTGAAAACAGTTTTCCTCTTCTTAGTTGTGTAAGCCAAAAAGAACTCAAGTACAAAGAAATAGAAGAACCCTATATATGGGTCTCAAACCAAACTCAACTAACTAAGGTGGCATACTAACTGAGCCACGAACTAGAGTAGATAAGGATAGCTATCATGTAGCTATTATTCATGGGCGGTGTACCAACCGCGTCTGCCCAACTGACAAGTCAGTGACATAAATACACAACGGTCACCCTGGCGTATCACGAGTGGAGCTCGATATCTCAACACTCCCCCTCGAGCTCAATCCCAATTCCTACACACCAAGCAGGTCTCTGAACTTGCGCAGCTTCTCTGTGCCCAATGCCTTCGTGAATATGTCAACTACCTGATCCTCTGTGCTGACATAAACTAGATCAATAAGACCTAGTAAAACCCTCTCTCGCACATAGTGATAATGCACCTCAATGTGCTTTGTTCTAGCATGATAGACTGGGTTATTTGCCAAGTGTATACTACTCATGTTGTCACAATAAATGACAATTGGTCCATCTGTAGACTGATGCATATCATAAAGTAGCTTATGCAACCAAGCTACCTCACATGCAGCCATTGCTGCACCCCTGTACTCAGCCTCTATGCTCGACAAGGCAATTGTAGGCTGTTTCTTGCTGCTCCAAGTGACTGCAGCACTCCCAAAAGAGAACACATATCCACTGGTAGATCGTCTATCAGAAATACTACCAGCCCAATCAGCATCTGTGTATCCATGCAACTGTATCTGAACCCCAGTCTCATAAAATAGTCCATACTGCAATGTGGACTTCACATACCTGAGTATGCGTCTAGCCGCATCCAAATGTGGTTTCCTTGGAGCCTGCATAAACTGACTTACCAATCCAACAGCATAGCTCAAATCTAGCCTGGTAATAGACATATAAATCAAACTTCCTACTATGCGTCTGTACATAGTAGGGTCTTCTAGAAGCTCACCTGCATCTGTGCTCAGCTTCACATTCTGCTCCAAAGGAACTGAAATAGGCTTACAGCCTGTCATCCCATATTTGGACAGCATGTCCAATCCATACTGCCTCTGCAAGAGCTGTATCCCACTTGGTGATCTAATCACCTCAATGCCCAAGAAATAACGCAGCTCTCCCAAATCCTTCATCTCAAACTTCTGCTTCAATAGCATTTTCACATGAAGGATATCTTCATCACTGTCACCTGTCATAATCAAATCATCAACATAAATGACAAGTAGCATAATATCTTTCTCTGTTTTTCTCACATAAAGTGAGAAATCTGCCTTGGAAATCTGAAAGCCAATAGTGACAAGATACTGTCCTATCTTGTCAGACCATGCTCTAGGTGCTTGCTTCAAGCCATACAAGGCTTTCTTCAACCTGCAAACAAACCGAGGATGAACAGCATGCACATAACCTGGTGGCTGCTCCATATAGACCTCTTCTTGCAAATCACCATGCAAGAAGGCATTCTTTACATCCATCTGATGTAAAGACCATCCCTTTGATGCAACCATAGCAATGACTGCTCTTACGATTGCCATCATTGCAACCGGACTGAATATTTCTTCATAGTCAATGCCATATGTTTGTGCATACCCCTTGACTACTAATCTTGCCTTGTATCTATTCACAGAACCATCTGCATTGTGCTTCACCTTATAAACCCACTTACAGCCAATTGCATTTTTACCTTTAGGCAAAGGTACCAATTTCCATGTAGCATTTGCTTCCAAGGCATCCATTTCTTCATCCATGGCTTTCTCCCATTTTTCTTTTCCCATGGCTTCCTCAAAAGAAGTGGGTTCTGGTTCCTGTATCACTTTAACCATATATGCATAGTGAATGGCTGTAAATCCATCATATTTCAGCCTATCCACAAGATACCTAGCTCTCGTAGACCTGCGCAAAGTAGGTTCACTCCTAGGTGCTCTCAAAACATCCCTGGTCTTCCTTACTCCAGGTGTAACAATAGAAGGAATACCCAACTCATCATCAATGCTCTGTTCTGAGCCACTGGATTCACCATCCACATAAGAGTGACCTGCATTCACATCAAACATGGGCTGATCAACCTTCTCTTTTCCTTTTCGTGATACCTGCATACCACTATCTGCATTACTTTGAGAAGATTCTCCTGATCTCAATCTGCCTATCCATGGCGAGGAATGTGAACCACTACTAGAGGACGCTCCAGGTCCACTAATATTTTGTGACTGCTGCTGTGAATTTTGTGCAGCATTACCATTTTGTGCATCTACATCTTCAATCACATTTATTGGTTTATACCAGCTACTCATCTCATCAAAAACAACATCTCTGCTCACTGTAAACTTACGAGTAGAAGCGTTATAGCATCTATACCCTTTTTGCTGCAGAGAGTAACCAATAAAGATGCACTTCTCAGCTTTTGGATCCAACTTGGATCTCAACTCATCTGGCACATGTACATAGGCAATGCAACAAAAAAATTTCAAATGAGAAATATCTGGTTTCCTACTAGTATACCTCTCCTCTGGAGTCATTCCATGTATTGCTGTAGTGGGACTCCTGTTCATTATGTAGACTGCTGTAGCAACTGCTTCAGCCCAATAAAAATCTGGCAAGTCTTTTTCATTGAGCATGGCACGAGATACCTCTCCAATATGCCTGTTTTTCCTTTCTGCAATTCCATTTTGTTGTGGGGTATGACTGCATGAATATTGCTGCTTTATGCCATACTCCTGTAAGAACCTTGCAAACTCATTTGAGAGGTACTCTCCCCCTCCATCTGACCTTAGGCATTTTATCTGCAGGCTTGTTTCTTTTTCAACCATCGCTTTAAGAGTTTTGAAATGCCCAAAAACTTCACTTTTCTTTTTCATAAAATACACCCAAACTTTTCTGCTATAGTCATCAATAAAACTGACAAATTAATGACAGCCTCCAAGAGATGCAGCTTTAGTTGTCCACACATCAGAGTGGATTAATTCCAATGGCTTCTTACTCTCTTGAACATGTCTAGGAAATGGTTTCCTTGCCTGTTTTCCAAATTGACAGGCTTCACATACCTTATGCATTTCTGCAACCTTGAATTTCGGCAAACCTGCAACAATATTTTGGGCCTGCATTGATTTAAGTCGCTGTACATTAACATGACCAATGCGTTTATGCCAGATATCAATATCTGCAACTACACCGGTCCCATGTGCAAACATTGCTGCACTCAATTCAGACATGTCTGCATCCAATGTAAACATTCTGCCCTTCTTCTTTCCTTTTGCTATCAAGCGACCTTTATTTTTCATATCCTCAACAAAGCATCCATGAGGATTAAATCTGACCTGCAAGCCTTGTTCAACCATTTGACCAACAGAAACCAGATTCTTGGTGATATTCGGGACATGAAATACATCGGACAGGTATTTCTTTTTCCCATCCTGCATAGACAAGGGAATTTTTCCAATCTGCACAATAGGATGTGCAGTATCATCACCAGTCTCCACAAATCCTGGTTTTTCCATTTTCCTTGCATCCTCCATCCATTCTGCATGACCTATCATGTGGTTTGATGCACCTGAGTCAACATACCATACATCATTGCTTTCTTCTGCACTTGTCATAGAATTGTTCATGTGCTGCACCATAAACAGATGCTCATTTCTGTCATCACCCTGTCTACTAGAGGATGCATAATTTCCTTGTTACAATTTTCCATTCATGATGTCATTCTGCTTTTTATAGCAGTCTTTAGCCATATGACCCATTTTACCACAATAGTAGCATTCAACATTACTGTTTGTATTTTGGCCTCTTTGCCATCCACCACGACCTCTTTGGCTCCCCCTGCCTCTAGAGTTACCACGTCCTCTTCCATAGGACTGGTTTTCTTGAGTTTGCTGCATATTCTAATTTCTACCACGGCCTCCATATCGGCCTCCTCTACCTCTGCCTCTACCTCTTCCAGCATTTGAGTAGAAGACAGCTTCTTTTGAAGTTCCCCCTGAAGAAGATGCACCACCATTTCTTTGCTCCTCAGAAATTAGAAGAGCAATCAGCTCCTCAAAATCAGGAAATCTTTCACGAACTGAAATGGATGTCCGAAACTGTGCATAATCCTTTCCTAGACCATTCAAGGTCACAGAAACTAAATCATCATCTTCCACTGGTGACCCAATGGAAGCAAGTGCATCTGCAATCTTCTTCACCTTCATGTGGTAGTCGTTGATGCTCAGATTTTCTCTTTGCACATTGTGCAACTCTTGCTTGAGCTGCATTTTCCTGGCTTGCGTATTTGTGCTATACATTTTTGACAAAGTATCCCATGCCTCCTTTGGCGTACTTGCATCCTGAATATGCACAATCATAGAGTCTGAAATGCTGATAGACAGCCAATACATAACTTTCCTGGCTCTCTCATGCCATGCTTTAAATGCCTGCATTTGCTGTTGATTGGGAACATCAGGAAGAACTGGTTCTTCTTCATTTCCTGCAACAAATTCCCAATATCCTTTTCCCATAAGGAAATTCGTCATTCTAAACTTCCATGCTTGGAAGTTGTTCTTGTCAAGCTTTTCAGTGACAATCTGTGAAAGAGAATCAGATGCCATTACAGAAGACTGCAAAAAATTCTGTCACTGCAAAAACCACAGCTTCACCCTCACAAGGGAAAATATGCAAAACTGGCGAAAGTGGTATTTGACCATACAGTCACTTCCTAGTGATGATTTTGCATCAACATGCAACAGGGATGATTCTGTAACTCCCAATGTCTCTGCGCACAAGCATACAATGCAATTTTTACAGTAACTATTCACCGACCTGTAGAACAGTGGCTGCACAGCATAAAACTGGGCCTTTTCCTGAGTGCGTGTAGAAAACTTCCGCCTCCAAAACAGGCCCCGAAATGGCCTCAAATCAAAAAAACAAGGTCTCCGCACTTGTCTTAGAATTGTTCATGTGTTGCACCATAAACAAGGTCGCCGCATATACTGCCCTCTTGCTTCACCGCGAAGGGCGTCTCAACCTGAGACAATGCACTCCTGCACTTTTCGGCTGTGCTACCTGCAGAGATCTACTCCCGAAACAGAAAATGAAAGCAACACTGCTCCTCTTACCAGAACACTGCGAGCTTGGCTTGCTTTCTTGAGCTCCTTATCACGAACAAGGCTCTGATACCATGTCAAGATTGTGGGAGAGAAGGAAGGAGTCTTGCTTGAAGCTTTCTTGCTTGCACAATGGGGGAAGAGACACAAGGGTGGAGGCTGAAAACAGTTTTCCTCTTCTTAGTTGTGTAAGCCAAGAAGAACTCAAGTACAAAGAAATAGAAGAACCCTATATATGGGTCTCAAACCAAACTCAACTAACTAAGGTGGCATACTGACTGAGCCACGAACTAGAGTAGATAAGGATAGCTATCATGTAGCTATTATTCATGGGCGGTGTACCAACCGCGTCTACAACTGACAAGTCGGTGACATAAATACACAACGGTCACCCTGGCGTATCACGAGTGGAGCTCGATATCTCAACACTTAGAAGTTAGCTCCTTAACGTCCTTTACAGGGTCATAGCCATGTCGATACATTGCAGTCCGCAGATCTCTTGCGTCCAGTAAGACGGGTT
Source organism: Lygodium microphyllum (assembly GCF_053477565.2). NCBI lineage: Eukaryota > Viridiplantae > Streptophyta > Polypodiopsida > Schizaeales > Lygodiaceae > Lygodium > Lygodium microphyllum. The sequence continues at coordinate 33,083,317 of NC_141161.1, forward strand.
GAGCTCGATATCTCAACACTTAGAAGTTAGCTCCTTAACGTCCTTTACAGGGTCATAGCCATGTCGATACATTGCAGTCTGCAGATCTCTTGCGTCCAGTAAGACGGGTTCGTCTGCGCTCTATACAAATGCCGTCCAAGATAACTAACTGTCTCATAGAAGGTGATAACTCTCAACCCCCTTCTATGGGTGAGAATGCTGGAGACATGGACGATCCTCTTGTTTTTTTGGAGCCGGAGTTAGAGGACATGATCGAATCATTGCTTCCGACAGATTCGGAATCCCAAGATCCTTTAATTGCAGAGGCTTCCATTCCATTGTATGATGGGAGTCGAGTATCCCGTTTGAAGACACTTCTTGCATTATTGAGCATACAAACAAAGTATGGGTGGAGCGATGCGAGTGTGACAGAGCTATTCAGGTATATTATGATGTGTATGATTCTTTATTGAAAGCCATTAAAATGTGCTATATAGCACTCTAATAACGTGCTTCATTGCAATTTGTAGAACATTGAAATCTTATATTTTGCCTATCCAAAACACAATGCCTGAGTCTCGTGACGATGCAAGACAAGTGCTGCGAAAGCTAGGCATGGATTATAATTGCATTCATGCTTGCCCCAATGATTGTGTTCTCTTCCGGGGAGAGTTTGAATTGTTGGCCACATGTCCCAAGTGCGGTGCGGACAAGTATTGAAATGACTTGCAAGGACAGACTATTCCGCAGAAGGTTTTGAGGCACTTCCCGTTGATACTACATGTTCGTCACATTTTTCGAACCAAGAGTTTTGCAAATTTGACTACATGGCATGTGGAAAATCGATCCACTGATGGTGTACAGCGTACACCAGCTGACTCAAAATCATAGCATCACATTGACGAGACTTTCCCTGACTTTTCAAAGGAGGCGAGGAATCTACGATTCAGTCTTGCCATGGATGGGGTAAATCCTTTTGGTTTATGTTCCACCTCCTATAGTGTATGGCCCGTGGTCCTTGTTAACTACAATATACTGCCATGGCTTTCCACCAAGAAAGGACACCTTTTGCTCAGCTTGCTTGTGCTTGGACAATACAAAGTCAAGAATATGGATGTCTACCTCTCTCCACTGATTGATGAGCTAAAGGAGTTGTGGGAGGGAATTGTAGTGGAGGACATGAGCAAACATATTGGTAGGCGATCCGCAACTATAAGGAAAATTCTTATGTGGACCATGCATGACTTTCCAGGTTATGGAGAATGCTCTGGTAAAGCGTGTTTTCTTATTTTGCTAGTTTCCTTTGAGCGATGTTGGTATTATGACATGACTCATTGTACATGTGTGTTCTATAGGGCTAGTCACGTCAGGTTACCATGCATGTCCTCTATGTGGACCAAGGTTGGATTCTCGTATGTCAAAATCTATGAAGAAGATGATATTTGAGGGACATCGGGCTTTTTTGCCAGAGGATCATGTCATGAGAGAAGGATTCCTTGGTCGCCCTCCTACGAGAATGAACGCACTAAGATGGTTTGATTGCAGGATTGTGGACCAAGACTCGCTTCCCAGTGGAATGCGACGCTTCTCAATTTTCTATGAGCTGACTTATTGGAAAAAATTGAAGATTAACCACCTTTTAGATCCCATGCACATTTTTAAGAATGTGGGTAGCTTGCTATGGGACCACCTCGCTGGGCAACGAGACACACTAGGAGCGAGGATGGATTTGAAAGCAGTGGGAAAGATGGAACCATATTGGCCTGTAAAAGTGGCGTCGACAGTCGAGTGCAATTGCTGCGCGCTCCTTGGGTTTTGTCTAGCAATGAAGTGCGACAAGTAAAAGAAAACATCAAGTCCTTTCGCACGCCGACTGGCCTAATGTGTTCTCTCAAGACAACATTCACAAAGGATGACCAACTGACAGGACTCAAATCCCATGATTGGCATAAGATGTGTCAGGTATGTACGGTATGAGGCTGTGTATGGCATGATTCTGCGTATTAGATTTCAGAATCTCCGTTTGTTTATACACAATGTTAATTACATGGTTTTCACAGTTTGTATTGCCGATCGCAATTGCGGGGTCTTTGACATCGGAGGTACGGACAACCATTTACAAATTGTCCAAGTTGGTTCAATTTGACTCCCAAAAAGAGATTCACACATCATCGATTGAATCTGCGAAATACATGGCAGTAGAGACTTCTTGTCTTTTGGAGAAGTATCTTCCCACTAGCATGCCCACAATACAAACCCATCTTCTAGTGCATATTGTAGTTGAATTGCAGGTTGCAGGTCCAGTCCATACTCAATGGATGTTTTTCCTTGAATGGTTCATGAAGACCTTAAAGGGATTTGTGCGACAACGGGCTCGTCCTGAGGGTAGCATGGCTGAAGGTTGGTTAGTGTCGGAGGCCTTGGTGTACATTTCTGAGTGGTTGTCCACTGTGGACCGGGACAAAGGCTTGATATGGTCACTTAAGGAGGATGATCGTCTGAATGGAGATGTCCTAGTGGGAAACGGAATAGAGAAGAAAATGGACGCATCCATGGAGTCCAAGGTGAACCGATTTTGTATGCTGCATAGTGCTACGATGGAGAAGTGGCTGCAACAGTATGAGGATGCTCGCGTTGAGCGAGAGTCTACAAGATCTAACTTTCGACGAAGTACGCGGAAATGGCCCATTCGATATCCGAAGGGCTTAGAGGAGATGCCTCTACTCATGTCCACTAGATGGCTACATGAGGCCCTAACCAAAGCATCTCAAGATGGAGAAACGGTTACTGAAGAAGAGTGGGACTTCTCACGTGGATGTAATCCCAAGGTATGCAATCCCAAGAAATTACAATCTATACTACAAATCGCAACTAATATACTTGTTCTTCTCCCAGTATAAGGTCCATAGTGCAACATGGTCACGTGGATGACATTTCAGAGTAGAGTACATCGACAAGTTACGCTCGACAATGGACTGTGGAGTGATGGCAATGTTTGAGCAGGAAAGCCGATGACGTGCCACAGATCCAAACTGTGTAGTTGCAGAGATGGAGTATTTCGGATGTTTACAGAGTATCCTTGTAGTGGACTATCAAAGTTTCTCCGTTACCATATTTGATATGCAATGGTTCAAGGTTACTCTCGAAGGAGCAGGTGCAACTATTCGGTGAGGGTCGAGTGGCTTTGTTGAGATTGACTCAATGAAGAAGTGGAATGATTTGAGTGATACATTTGTTTTGCCAAATCACTGTGACTAGGTAAGCGTCCCTAATACTTGATACACTTTAGCAATCTCAAAGTGGACTTTTATACTAATCGTAATATGGATCAGGTCATTTTTTTCCCTAATCCGCAACAACCTCAATGGTGGTATGTCATTCCCATGACATCTAGGAGTATCCTAGTGTTTGCCAAAACCCCCGTACCTATCGTTGAAGAGACACCTTTAATAGCGGCAATGATAGAAGGCATACAAGAAACTAGGATGAACTGCCTGGAGGACCAAGACATCTCACCTATGGAGATAGAGGAGATAGAGGATGGATTTTTTGAAAATGAAGCAGAGTCCTCATTTTGTGGAGAATTTTGTATAGATCTTCCGGTGTATACTGAGCTATGTCAAGATGAGATTGTGGAACCCTAAACAAAAGTGACTCGACCAAAACGTTCCTCCCACTACATCATGTCCACTTTTTGCAAATCGGTTAGGACAGTTTGTATGTTTTTGGAGTATCGTATTTTTTATTATCTAATTTTTTTATTATTTTAAAATGAATTCTTGCAAATTAAGTCTTAGTTTTATTATGACGTGCAATTCATTATCAAATTGACTTATTTTTCCTTGTATGTGCAGGTTTAGGATTTGGGCACGGATGGTAGGATGAGCCGGGATTTTACAGATGATGACATCGATGTGATGCTAGCGTGTTTCTCACCAGAGCAGCTAGCACGGGTCAGAGATAGAACCGATGCACAGCTTTCTCGTTCCACCTCAGCACGATCGACAGACTCTAGATGGTCCGATGCGTTGGTCTCCAGCAGACGCAGTCGCAGGTCTCGCTTTGCTTCAGAGTCACATGGTCGAGGAGGAGGTAGCTCCTGCTGTGGGGATGCGGATGCAGTCTCTCCTACTCGCACTGCCACTAGGGAGTCGACATCATCTTTCACTGGCGGTGGCGGGCAGACGTCTATATTGCTCCCACTTCTTCACGCACCCCACCGATCACTCCCAGGGCCGACAAGAAGTACACGAAACCCACTCCTCCATGTATGTATTTTCGCATGAAGATTTTTGCAGTAGCATTTATCAATTCAAATTGTGTTTGACACATTTGTATTAATGTCCTAAAAGTACCCGTTTGCAAAATCTTGCAGGTTACTCGTATCTCATAGATAAGGCCTCTGGCCATTTATACATGAATGATGATGGAAAAGCTGTCATCTCTAGGATGCATGAGTTGTGCCAACAAGTATTTCGACACAACATTACAGACAAGTGGAAGGAGATCCCAGATGCCAGCAAGGAGTACATAATCGATACATTGTATCGAGAGTTCCCTCAACCCTCTAGCAATGATAGATTTTCGAGAGGGTGGATGATGATGTGTATGTGTGACTATCAGTCGCATAGGCGGTCTGATGCACGCGAAGCAGTCAAGCAGGGAAAATCGAAGCTAAAGTGGCTGGATACAGAGGACTGGAGTAATCTCCAGATGAGGCGACATCCACTCCAAACAAGTGGAAGCAGTAGAAGGACGCAGCAAAGGCACGCTTGGACGCAGGATCAGTGCATCACCTTGGTAACGGCGGCCACGCAACATTCGTGGCAGATTTTGTAAGTATTAATAGGGTAGAGTACTCTAATTTAATGACATCCATGTTGATGTATGTATTTCGAACATAAATCTCAAGTACATTGTTTTTTAATGTTTGTGTTCCATAGCAAGGTCTTACGAATCGCGACCCGACTGCACTGGAGGTGACATATGGGGAGAAGCATGGTTTGAGTGCCCTGATTGAGAAGCTCTATGCTCACGAAGGACCGGTAAGTAGTAATAAATATCATTCCTAATTTGAGAAATCTATCATTATATGTCAGTTTGTATTTGGTACTCACAATTATATATGCATTTGCTGTTGCAGACTCCCTTCGATATGCCACTACAGTGAGAGGAGTTTTCTAATGCGGATGAGTCGTAGAGAGCAGATTAGGCTACATAGGATTACTCCCCATCTTGTATTATGTATGGCATTATGGCCTCTATCCTCCATATGTAATAGCAAAGTATATATGATTCGGACTTCTATGTTGTAGCATGACTCCATATTTGCTTTGTCGCAGTAGCACTTCTCAATTTAAGTTCTGTTATTTTCTTTATCAATGCAGTGCACATTTCTGTTAATTAATGTCATGAAAGTACTTGTTTGCAAAGTCTTGTAATTATTTGGGATCGATTGTCTAACTTCTTTGATAGCAGGAATTGTCTCTTAGCCCTATGTGGCTCTAACTGTGGTAGGGTTGCATCTGCAGCGCTGCCACAAAAAAAAATTATTCTCTGCAACCGTCGGTATCAGCATCGGAAAATTATTCTGCAATCGTTGGTATTAGCATCGGAAATTGTTTGTAACCGTCGCTATTTTCGTCGGTATTAGCGTCGGTATCTGCGTCGCTAAATAGCGACACAAATAGCAACGGTTTTCTAGCGACGCTAATACCGATGCTAATACCGATGACATGGATATTTTTTATATATAAAGAAAACGTCGTTATAGCATGTATATGTTGTAGTGACCTTTCTTTAAAAGTTTTGTCAAAGGTAATGCAAGTAATGATAAATTTCTTATAAATTTTCTACAAAAGCTAGCGAGACCTAGAAAAGAACATAATTCATGCAAATTTTTGGGTATGGGCCAATTTAAAATTGCTTCTATCTTTTTAGGATCGACTTTAATACCTTCTGATGAAATAATATGTCCTAGATATTCAATTTCTATTTGGAAAATTTTACTCTTTTCGGGGTTAGCATATAATTGATTGTCTTTTAACAACTTCAAAACTAAATACAAATGTTCATAATGCTCATTCTCATTTTTACTGAAAACTAATATGTCATCAAAGAAAACAATGTCACAATATTGATGTTTCAAAAATATGTGATTCATCATTCGACTGAATGTGGCTAGTGCATTAGTTAAACCAAAAGGCATAACTAGAAATTCATAGTGTCCAAATTGTGTTCTAAATGCAGTTTTGAATATATCAGATTTATCCAATCTTACTTGATGATATCCGGATTTAAGATCTATCTTACTGAATATGGTAGATCCTTGTAGCTTATCCATAAGATCATCTACCCTAGGAATTAGGTATCTATTCTTAACAGTAATTTTATTTAGGGCATGATAGTCAATGCACATGCGATAAGTATTATTTTTATTCTTCACTAATAAAACAAGTGCACCAAATGGAGAACTACTAGGTCAAATTAATCCTCTATTAAGCAATTCTTCTATTTGATTTTGAATTTCTTTCTGTTCAATTTGGTTATGTCTATATGGTGCTTTACATGGTGGTTGTGTTCCAGGAATTAAATCTATCTTATGATCTTCAGGACATGAAGGTGGTAATCTAGGTTGTAAATCAACAGCAAAATAATCTTGAAATTGGGCAAGAAATTGTGTCTGCCTAGGATGCATTTGTTTTTCTTTAGCTTGAATCTCATTCACCCATATTAAATAGGATTTGCTACTTTTACGTTGTCGTCGCGTTAAGAGTTGAAGATCTACCATTGGGGCTTTTACTGCAGAGGAAGGGTTTGTGAATCAAGATTTAGAAAGGATAAATGGATTGGGTTTTGATAAGATTTGGGAATTAGAAATAATTAGGTACGGAAGAGGAATTCAAGCCTTCTCACTTTGTACTTAGCATACATGAACTGAAGGGATAAGACTAACTTGAATACATCAAATGTTTCAAGATATATTCATCATTTCATAAAGGATATTTTCTGATTTCCAATCCATTTATTTTATGAGAGATTCCAAGATGCATGGCTATACAAACTAATCCATATGAGATGTCAAGTGTTGGAAAGTGCTTATTCTATCCGGACTACATCTGCCACTTCAGCTGCCACCATGGTTTCATCAAAATCTATAAGTGCATATGCCAATACATCAATCATATCATCCATTGACTTGTTGAACTCCATTTTCCTTATCATGCCCATAATATTTCTACTACTCATTTGTTGATTTGTTGGTCTACCCTCAAGTACAACACTAATTAATGCATCAGGGCATACAAGACCTTAAAAACCTTAACTCATTAGGAAACTCATTTTTTAATGTTATTAAGAAGATTACTATTGCATATTATATGCATTTTCTCTTGCACAATATATGAAGAAGAAAATCTATTCCCTCTTCACTAAGTAGCACTAGCATATGGAGGCATGACCTCCCAAGAACAACATAAAGAACAATAATTATGTAGCCCTTGCTACATTATGCATTCATATTCTTGGCAGTACTACCTTGACTCAGTTTTATTGTTGCTATTGAGACTGCTTGACTCAATTTAGCTATTGTTACTACCTACTTGACTCGGTTTTGTATTCTTGACATATCTACCTTCACTTAATTTTATTATTGTTGTTGCCTTGTCCTTGAAGACATATGGAATGATGGTATTGCTTTAGGCTCTTCATGAACAGGTGTTAGGGTTCAAGCTCCTTGTGGGATTCTTTGCAAAAAACTAACTCAGGATAGGATTATGCAAGAACATAGAACTCACGCTATCAGAGAAACAAGATATCAATAATGAATTCCTCCTTGATGATTTCTAATTCTACATATAGTTCTTTGTCCACCTACTACTAGCCAAGATAACCAAGGCTCCTAGATGATGCCCTAATAGCTTCAAAACCTCCAGAAGATTTAGCAATGAAGGAGTTTCATACTAGTGAGCTCAAAAAGAAATGTAGATAGGAGGAGATGGCCAAGGCCAAGGAAGTAGCAATCATCCATATTATCTTATGTAGTTTTTACTTGTTCTCCAAGCTCATGCTTGTACCACAAATACATGTAGGTGTTATACCATAGAAGTATGGAACCTCCTCTACTCCAAAGCAGTGCCTATTTACATCAAGAAGTATGCTTGGTCGTTGTGTTGATTGTGATATTGTCCAAAATGTCAATGATGCCTGGATCGTGCAAGGGGAAAGTGAAGCATCCTTAACCTTTAGCTATGGTATGTTTACAGGAGAACAATAGAGGTACTCAAAATTTACGGTGTGCACATCCTTTGAATCATCAATTGTAAGCCCTTGAGGAGGTTCAAAGTCTTGTAGTTGCACAGATTAAGAGCTTGCTAGGAAGATTATCCTTGGTCAAGTCCTATAAATCTCAGATGTCACTGATTGATATAGAGGATAGTAGTGTTTGCAATCATATAAGTCATAGTGTAAGGATCCATTGCTTGATGGCTGCCAGCCCTCAAAGTAGCCTTTTCCTTTTTCTTTCAAATCTTGAAATTGATTTTGATTTTGCATACCTTCGAATCCTTTGTGATTTGAAATCCCTCATCAGATCCAAAAATTACCCATACTTTGCTTGTTGTTTCTTGGATGTGTCCTTTGCTAATCTAAGGTGCATAAATATATTAACTATTGCTTGCAGATTGAGACATCTTCATGGCATGTATAGGGCCAAAAATATTGGCATGAATATTTGTTCACCAATTGAATGGTACAACTCTGATCACATTTTCCTCTATGGAATAGTCCATGATGGGACAAGTAATCAACAAAGAGGCATGCTTTGTTCACTTTTTCAAAACTAGTGGCCTTTCTATAACAACATAGTGTAGAAAGGACATGTCTTATTGTGTGCTCAAAACTATGACCTTCATGTAGTAGCAGAGTATAGAAATCACTTTAGGATACTCCTTGCTATGTGTAACAACTAGGGTAAAAATTGCTTTTGGATGTTTCTCCTAGCAGCTACATTTGGAGATCCTAGACATCTTTGATAGGACATCCCTTCTCTACTACAACACAAGCAGGCTCTTTGCAATGTCTTCCTGCCTGGCTCTATGTATCTTGATCCTCAAGGGTAGCTACTTAATCTCAACTTTGCATCCTTGAATGTCCTAAACCTGAACATAGTTGATCTGTATGGTGATAAGCACATCATCACCCAAATTCTCAACACAAAGAAAGCATTGTGCCTGCAAATATTGGATAGTATGTCAAATGATTCTCTAAAGCCTAATTTGTATGCATGTCTTGGTAATAGCCTTTTCCTTGTACCTCTTCTATTGGATTGGATGTAAGTAATGTTAGCTCACCAATGACCAAGCTAGATGGTTCTCTGCTTCAAGTTGTTTCTCAAATGTGGCAACACGAAGCTACTTTGAAGGCTCTCTTTCAAGACAAGAGAATGAATAAAAGATACACTATTGGAGATACATCACCATGGGTGTTGCTGCAATTTGAAAATGCTGGCAAATACTTATTTACAATGGATTGGTCTACTAGGTCAAATGGTTTTCTAATGTAGCTGCAAAGTGAACTAGTAGATTAATATCTGAAGCTCATGACAAAAAGTAGGGAATAATGATGAACTGACAATTTGCATCAAGGCTAATTATCTAGTAATCATGAACTAGCCTCCATCAAAGACCCTTGCTCTATATTCTAGGGAGGTACTTATGTGCATTCATGCCATTATTCAAGTCATTAAACATTAGTATCATTGCATCTTGATAGAGTTTGCTAGCTAGAAAGCTTTAAAAAGGTCAATGAGCCTTTAATCCTAACCTCCACAAGGCAATTCAAACTACCTAGTGGTGCAGAAGATTAGCAATCCTCCTTCCCATGAAACATGAACATATGGATTCTTAGAAGATGATGCCAGGAGGCATATTCCACGGTGGATTCCGTGAGGTTTTGCGGTGGATTCCATAAAATTATATTTATTTTCCGAGGCTTGTATACATGGTGGATTCCTTGTGTGAAAAGTTGATGGGGACGCCTGTTCTTTTCCGGCGTCACATTAATTTAATGTACAGGTGGGTGATTCCGCAAAATGCATATTGCTAGGAGGCATATTCCACGGTGGATTTTGTGAGGTTTTGCGATGGATTCTGTAAAATTATATTTATTTTTCGGGGCTTATATACATGGTGGATTCCTTGTGTGAAAAGTTGATAGGGACGCCTGTCCTTTTCGGGCGTCATGTTAATTTAATGTGCAAGTGGGTGATCCCATAGCGAGTGATTCTGCAAAATACATATTTAAGTTAATGGACGTTTATGAGTTTAGAGTGCGCACTCGTATTAAATTAAGGTTAGGTCAAAGTTCCAACCTATTTGTTTATTTTGTAGCTGAAGACTACTAAGTATTTACTTTTGATGGTTTAGTTTTATTATTTTCTAACAATTGTGCATGCTTCAATTGATGTGTAGAGCAGGCGGCGGTGGAACTGGGAAGCACTGGGTGATAGCTTGCATTCAATTTATTTAGAAGAAATTATCATTTTTTATGGGCGTGCATCTTAGGCGTGGCACCAATATTTATTTTGACGCACTTATTTATTGAAGCACTTGACATATATTTATTATTTTGCATGCACATGGGTGCATGGTTTAAATATTCATTATTGGTCGACTCTTGGGATGCCCAACTGCTTTATTCTTTATTTGGACAAAAGCAAACAGAAAAGCTAAAGCATACTAATTGTAAACTTGGGCTATTTTTGAGCTTGGAGATGAATAAAATATTAAATGCATGCTTTGTGGAGCGCTCACACAAGGAATGGGGGGAGATTGTATCCAATTGGTATTTTTGTTTCATGTCATGGAAGTTTATTCTCTTGGATTTTGAGCTTAAAGTAGAGTTATTTGTTCTTGGAGACCTTCTGATGCTCGCTGCGTATGCATACGACATCCGATTTGTGCATAAGTGGTATCAGAGCGAAGTTGAGATCAAGGGCTTCCAATCGCTTACCATCTCACGTGAAGGCAAAGCTCCTAGAACAAACGGGCTCTACAGTTAATTTTGCAACAATAAGTCAATACCAACATGTTCCTGGCAGTGAAGAACCCTCTGCTATGTTGTCGAATTGCAAAGGACCACTCTCTAAAGGTGGAGGACCACCCAGGAAGCTCTCTCATGAAGACATTTTTTGTTTCTCAGAGATAATAGTAAGAATCTTCATCAAGACTAGCTTTAAGCTTATAAAAAGCTTAAATTTTACTTAAGCTTTTGAAATTTCACAAACGACGGCGGCACGATGTAGGATCATCGTCGAATCAGCATTGACGTATTCTTGTCCTATCGCAGATTAGAAGATTAATTCAAAACTATTAAGCTTTTTTTTTCAAAGCTTGAAGCTTCTAAGCTTTAAAGTTTCAATCTTTAACCTTCTCATAGTGGGTGTTCACATGGAGTACTTTTACAAATCAAACTCGAACAGGTTCTATAACTCTCTGCAAGCCTCTATTCACACCCGTGTTGTGATAGAGATAATTTCCAGCAAGCAGATTGCTATACACAATCTTCACGGGCAAAGAATTCGTCGATGAAGGATTTCAGCAACTTTCGAATCCGCAAAGAAGAAAGATTGCTTTAAAAGCCATTTTATTTAAAAAAAGCCTTATAAACCCGACTTTGAGCTACTGAGCTACGCTCATCCTGCTAATAGGATTTCGAGTGTGTGAGGTTGTTTGAAATTTTGCAAGATGACCGATCAAAATATGGAAGATTTTATGGCCAAAGGTGATTTACCTGAACCAACGATGGAGCAAAAATTAGACCTAATTATGATGTAGCTTCAAGAGGAATGAAGAGCACGTCAAACTTTGCAAGCTCAATTGGCCACTCTTCAACGATCTACTGCCAATCAAGATGGACTGCAACCTGAAGATGTTATACGACGTACGATCAATGCGATACTTGAAGCACAATCTATTCAGAAAGAAGCCAAGATAAGTAAAAGAAATTTCAAATTTTGTACTTTCAATGGATTACACGATGGAAAGAATGTTCTTGCTTTTATCAATCAGTTTGATGATTATTTCCATGAAGAACAGTATGCAAAAAAAGACATATTTAAGTGTGCCACTAATCATTTAGTGGATAGAGCATCGCTATGGTGGACTATTGTCCACAAAAGCATTGATTATCCTACTACTTGAGAGACTTTTCAAAAGAAATTTTTGCAGAATTTTCTTCCATCTCAATTCCACGAAAAAGCAATCAAACAATGAGATCTTCTGCACCAAAGAGATTGCGAGCCTGTTTCACAATATACCGAGCGTTTCTGGAATGCTTTATTGCAACTTTGAATGCTCAAAGATGTACCTGAGGCGACCCATAAGCGTAAGTTTATGTCTGGTTTGCTTAGTCACTTCTATACAGAAGTGAACATGTTCAAGCCAACGACTATTGAGGATGTGATTTCCTTGGCTCATGATGTTGAAGACAAAATTCAAGGATGAGACAAGCGACCACAACAATTCTCAAACAATGGTAACTTCGGTACAAAGCAATTCAATTCTAACTTTCAAAGATTCAATCAAAACTATTTTGATCCATCTTCATTTCATAAATCTTGGACACAACCCCTTGCTTTACCATCAAACACAAATCCAAATCCTAAGCCATCTTTCCAACCAAATCCCAACATTCCTAAACTTTCGGCTATTACCAATAATGTTTCTAAATCCAAATCCATAGTCTGTTATAAATGCCATCAATCTGGACATCTAGCGCTGTATTGTCAATCCAAAATTGTTCACATCAACTACTTGAGGGCAATTGAAGATGAAGACTATGAAGAAATGCTAGATTTCACGAAAGATGATGACGATATTTACACTACTTCAGATACTTTACCAGGTATGCCAAATCCCCATTCTTTATTAACGATGAAATGTCTTGTGCATGGTAAAAAAAAGACTGTTTTACATGATGATGGGAGCACACACGATTTTATTTCTACAAAATTGGTCAAAGAATTGAATTTACATACTGTTTCCACTCATTATCGCATCAAGGATGTATTCCTAGGCACAATGGAACACAAGAAGTGCATGACTTAGAAATTAAAATTGGTGATTATGTTGAACGTAGAAATTTCTTAGTTGTGCCTTTGCAATCTAGTGACATTATCTTAGGAATGCCTTGGCATCATCAATATAATCCCGATATAGATTATTCCACGCATTCAATGAAGATTTATTCTAATGGAAAATAAATCACAATGCATGGTATGCACACTTTTGATAATTTTTCATTGCTTAGTCATACACAAGCTAAACATGCATTAAGAAAAGTTAGCAAATCCTACTTAATATGGGTAAATGAAATTGAAGTTAAGGAAAATAAGATGCATCCTAGGCACGCATAATTTCTTTCACAATTTAAAGATTGTTTTGCTGCTGACTTACCACCTAGTTTACAACCCACACGTCCTGAAGATCATAAAATAGACTTAATTCCAGGTTCTCAACCACCATGTAAAATACTAGAGGACTCATTAGGCCTACTGGTTCTCCATTTGGTTCACCTATCCTATTAGTTAAAGAGAAAAATAACACCTATAGGATGTGCATTGATTATCATGCCCTAAATAAGATCACTGTCAAGAATAGATATCTGATTCCTAGGGTAGACAACCTCATGGATAAACTACAAGGGGCTGCAATATTTAGCAAAATAGATCTTAAGTCTAGATACCATCAAGTACGATTGGACACATATGATATTTTTAAAACTTCATTTAGAACTCAATTTGGATATTATGAATTCCTTGTTATGCCTTTTGGTTTAACTAATGCACCAGCCACATTAAGTCGTATGATGAATCACATATTTTTGAAGCATCAGCATTGTGTCATTATTTTCTTAGATGACATATTGGTTTTCAATAAGAATGAGAACGAGCATTATGAACATTTATCTTTGGTTTTCAAATTACCAAAAGAGAATCAATTATATGCTAATCCTGAAAAGAGTAAAATTTTCCAAACCCAAATTGAATACTTAGGACATATTGTTTCATCTGAAGGTATTAAAGTTGATCTTAAAAAGATAGAAGCAATTTTGAATTGGCCGATACCTAAAAATGTGCATGAATTACGTTCTTTCTTAGGTCTTGCTAACTTTTACAGAAAATTTGTAAAAAATCTTTCATTGCTTGCATTACCTTTGACAAAATTATTAAAGAAAGGTATTGTGTATCATTGGTCTGAAAATCAGCAAAAGTCTTTTGATTTACTAAAACATGCCTTAACGCATAATCATGTATTGCAACTCCCGAACTTTAATAAACCATTTTTCCTAGTACTTACTAATGCTAGTGGATCTGGAATAGGAGTTGTCCTTATGCAAGATTCCCATCCCATAGCCTACTCTAGCTGCAAACTCAAACCCTCTGAACTTAAGTATTCTACCTATGATAAAAAATTGCTAGCTGTAGTACAAGATTTACATCAATGGAAACACTATTTAATGGGATCTGAATTCATGATCAAAAGTGACCAACAAATTTTCAAACATCTCCTTAGTCAGCCACAAATCTCTGACAGTCATATTGAATGGAGTGCTTTTATTCAAAGTTTTCATCCACTTATCCAATATCAACCCGGAAAAGAAAATGTTGTTGCCGATGCCTTGAGTTGAAGACCAATTATTCATAATATTTCTATGATCTCTTTTGATTAGCTTATTCCTATGAAAGTTACCTAGGATCAAGACCATAGTTTTCAAGCTGATTGGAATAAATTAATTGCCAATAACTAGATTCCAATTGATTCATTGTCTTATGTTGATGGATTTATATTTTATGAGAAAAGGTTATGTGTAGCTGTTCCATTTAGATCATTTGTATTGCACGAAATCATTGTCCCCCATATCAAGGCCATAGAGGTATTATTTCCACTTTACGTACATTGGTTGAAGATTTCTACTGGCCACAAATGGAATTTGATGTTTCTAACTTTGTATCTTAGCATTTAATTTGTCAAAGAGTTAAGCGACACCATGGTAAGGATTATGGTTTGTTAATGCCTTTACTAATTCCTAAAAGACCATCGGGACGTATTTCAATGGATTTTATTACTGGTTTACCTAACACTCAAGCTAATCACGATATGATTTGGACTATTGTAGATCGATTTAGCAAACAAAAATATTTCATTCAATGCAAGAAAACATTAAATGCATCTCAAGCTACTCAATTATTTCTAAAAAATATTTTCACTAATAATGGTTTGCCAAAATTTATTATTTATGACCGAGATTGTAGATTCTATAATAATTTTTGGACTACTCTATTTGCTAATCTAGGAACAAAGATTGATTTCTCATCTGTATTTCATCATGAAACAAATGGGCAAACATAAGCTACAAATAGTACAATCTTAGATATTTTACATGCATACACAATTTCAAACCACAAATATGGGATACACACTTGCATTTACTTCAATTTGCATACAATAATACTCCACATACTGCTACAGGGAAAGCACCTTTTGAAATCATTTATGGATATAGATTGCCTACACCTATTACTTCATTATCAAACAAAGTTAAAGCTGCTGATGATATTGCCAATATGCATGCTACTATTTTTGATGAAGTTAAAGATATGATTGCAAAAGCCCATCAATCATATACTAAACAAGCTAACAAGAAAAGAAAAGCTATGAATTTCACAATTGATGATTATATTTGGTTACGAATTGAAAAGCAAAGACTACAAAGTGTTGAGAAACACCCTGTTGTAATGTTAGCTCCTAGATTTTATGGACCTTTCAAAATCATTCACAAAATCAATGACAATGCCTTTAAATTAGAACTACCCCAACACTAGAAAATCCACAATACTTTTCACTCACTTTTCATATCAGTTTGTTACGACCTTTCAAAGGCCAATTACATATCCACCTTGTCTATGAAAATCCTCCTTTGTTAGAAGAAGAAACTGAAATACTCGAACCCGAACCAATTTTAGACACTGATTATATGACCACTAGAACTAGCCCTAGATATGCTAGATATTTGGTAAATTTTAAAAATCATCCTGTTGAAGAGGCCCGATGGATGCACGCTCGTGACCTAAGTGCTTATCCCTCATTGTTGGCTCCACATTAAGCTAATAGCAATTTAGGACAATTGATATTCCACCCCGAGGGTATGATGCCAGAAGGCGTATTCCACGGTGGATTTCGTGAGGTTTTGCGGTGGATTTTGTAAAATTATATTTATTTACCGAGGCTTATACACAAGGTGGATTCCTTGTGCGAAAAGTTGATGGGGACGCCTGTTCTTTTCGGGCGTCACGTTAATTTAATGTGCAAGTGGGTGATTCCATAGCAGATGATTCGGCAAAATACATATTTAAATTAATAGACGTTTATGAATTTAGAGTGTACACTCGTATTAAATTAAGGTTATGACAGAGTTCCAACCTATTTATTTATTTCGTAGCTGAAGACTGCTAGGTATTCACTTTTGATGGTTTAATTTCATTATTTTCTAACAATTGTGAATGCTTCAGTTGATGTGCAGAGCAAGCAGCAGTGGCGCTAGGAAGCACTAGGCGATAGCGTGTATTTAAGTTATTTAGAAAAAATTATCATTTTTTATGGCATGCGTCTTAGGCATGGCGCCAATATTTATTTTGACGTGCTTATTTATTGAAGCGCTTGACATATATTTATTATTTTGTATGCACATCGGCGCATGGTTTAAATATTCATTATTGGTCATTGTATTTGGGCATAGCCTGACTCTTGGGATGCCCAACCACTTTATTATTTATTTGAACAAAAGCAAACACAAAAGAAAAAGCATGCTAATTGTAAATTTGGGTTGTTTTTTAGCTTGGAGATGAATAAAATATTAAATACATGCTTTGTGGAGTGCTCACACAAGGCACGGGGAAGATTGTACCCAATTGGTCTTTTTGCTTCATGTCGTGCAAGTCTATTCTCTTGGATTTTGAGCTTAAAGTAGAGTTCTTTGTTCTTGGAGACCTTCCTACACTCACTACGTACGCATACGACATCCGATTTGCGCACCAGAAGTAGTTGTTGCTTATCATGCTATGGTGAAGCTTATCCTTGTAAGCAAGCACATAGAGCCACAAATAAGCAAAACATTGCCTATCTCATGGCAGTATAGTTGTTGTGAACATCCTAGGGTACTTGTTTCAAAGAACATGAGAATTACCATCAGAATAGTACGAAGCACATGAAGCTTAGGGAGCCATGGTGCTTAGGCTTCTAAGCCTCAACCTCCACACTTGTATATGAAATTGTACCAAATCAATGATCTAGCTGTTGTAATAGAGATATTTCCTTCTTCAAGAGAGCCATGAGGATGGAATAAAGCCCTGATTTGGCACTATCTCTAGTTAGAATTTCAAAGAGTGAAAGAATCGCAAGAAGAAAGGAAGATAGGCTTCAATGATTACCATAGATGACTTTCTAAAGCCATAATAGTGAGCCAATGGTCAAACGAGAGTTGGAATACCTACAAATTTATACATGTCTGAGAGAGCACATAAAATAATAAACCAATCCAAGAGGACATGTCAACTCCACTATACATGTAGAGTAATACTCTAATGTTTACACTCTTGGATTTTCAATAGGCCATTAGAAACTCTCTGACTGATCTATTCATACATTCAATAAACTTCAGTATAGAGTTCAGGCCTTCACCCTAAAATAGGCACAATCAACACAAACTAGTCCTATAGGCTACGTGAGTCTCATGCAACATATAAGGACTCTTGTAAACTCGAGATCAGTAGTAGGAATTGGCAAAAACTCAAAGAACCATGTGCACAATGGCAATTGAGTTGACAACTTTGTAGGAGATTCAACAAAGATATGCAAGCTTGCTTAAAGTGGGACCTTCTAGCTATGAAGCCCTTCCTATTTCTGAAGGTCTTCAAACTGGAATAAAGGTTGATGTGCATTGCATTTCATCTTCTTGACAATGGAGGTATAGATTCCATTTCATTCTGTCTACTAAAGTTGAAAGTCTAGAATAACATCATTGATTAAGCTCAACCTCAAGGTCATCAAATAACCTATTGCATTGTTAATACTATCATAATGTTTGCTAAAACTCCATGGCAATGGTAATGAATATCTGGGAAATGGATCGGAGAAGCTTATTGAAGAGTTCACTGATTTCGAAAGGCTAGGGTTTGGAAGAAAGAAAGAGATATTTGATGGTTGCCTCCATGAAAATTGTTTGAAAGCCTTTCCAAAATGCCTATCAAAATGGCTAAAAATTGGTCCACAACCTATTATTTTGGCCATCCACTACCATATCTATCCCTCCTTTCTTCAAAGATATCTAGACTTGTCTTCTTCCAATTGTAGGTGTTCTACAAGTCACTATTGTCACAACCCATATCTTGTACGTGTAGTATTTGTTTGAAATATAAGACTTTTATGATGAAAATTGGGACTAAATATGAAGGAAAAGAGAAGAAAATGGATCAAAGACCAAGGCTCTGATACCACTTGACATGAAGGGACTTGAGAGGAGAGAGAAGATTGCAAAAAAGAGAAGAATGCAAAGGTGAGAGAAAGTCTAGGCAAGGAGAGAGAAATATTGAAAATGGAGAGAGAAAGGTAGGAAAGAAGGAGAGAGATGGCTGACAAACATGAAAGGAATGGAAGAAGCTTGAGAGGTAAAAGACACATTTGTATTTTTGTAAAAAAAATCATATGTACATATGTTCCTTTCACATTTTATATGCCTAATTCAACTCTTTACAACTATTAATACATCAATTAATTCTTAATAAATGATATATAATTATATTTTAATTAATATAATATATATAATTATGTGCATATGGTATTAATTATTAATTATGTGTGTGTGTGTGTGAGAGAGAGAGAGAGGAGAAGAAGAAGAAAAAGGAAAAAAGAAATCTCAATATACTTTATGGGTTGTCAAATTTATGTAATTTTATTGGCTTAGTGTGTGGATAATATGCATGCTATGATAGACTGAATGTGAATAGAAATCACTTAAATGTGTTTGTCTTTGAGAAATTTTGAGAAATGGTCATATAGTTTTGTTAGAGATATAGTTTAGGCTTCATCCCTTTCGCTCTATACACATTAATGAGTGTCACATTCCCATGTATTGTGTTATCATGCATTCAACACTATATTAGTCTAAGTTTCCAAATCTTTTAAAGTTTGGATTATGTTTCTTATATCAACCTCCCATGAACCCTCTTGCCACATGAAACTTACTTTCAAACCCCAGTGCAAAGCATAGAGAGAACACCAACATGAAGTGTCAAGTAAATCTAGGCATGTATGACTATTATGTCATAGGTGGCTCACAATCAATTGAAGCAAATGTAGCTTTTATAAGAGTATCCTCATACACGTCACTTTAAAAATGCTAAGTGCAAAGTGTATGCAATATTGAGGATTAAAGAAGAAAAACTAATAGCCTAATATCATAACATTGACAATGATTTCAGGAGAAAAATGCATTTCATAATAAAGATAATAAAGTTTCATACAGAAATGAGGTGTATATGCAAAAGTATAGGAAGGAGTTGGACCTCAAAAGGCTATGCTTATTATAAATTGGTGTGGTCATTTGATAAGTGTAGAATAAAGGGTTTCTCTAAGTATGACCCAATGTTCCAAGTAGCCTTTACAATGGGCTAAATGTGGGACTTATAAGATCAAATCTTCCGCATGTAGGAAGATAAACAATTAAAAGGTAAGTTAATGAAGACTCAAGATGATGCACATGTCATTTTGAAGGGTAAGTCTAAGAAGATAGATGTGTCCATTAAAGAGCTTGTTGATGATATGAAGTTGTTACCATGGTGCTCTTTTCAAGGCATGAAAGATAAGAGAGTGCTTATAACCACCTTAACTAGTATAATAGCAAAGAAGCTCTCACTGGATGCAACAACCAATGAACTAAAGTTGCAAGTTTTGCTTTCAATACATTTATCCTAGTTTATAGTTTACTCTTTTGAATGCTAAGAAAACCATTTTCGTTTTGCAAGCATAAAGCTTATTTGAAGATACAAGAGACAATCATAAAGCATCTCAATGATTCTTCATGGGATGAAGTTGCACATGAATATCTAGAGTTGACCGTTAATGTTCAAGGATTAGGAAAGTATTGATTCTTTTTTTCCTTAAATATATGTTATTTACAATATATAGTTAGTAATAGTTTTATTGTATTTTCAAAAATTAACAAAAGATAAAAGAAATGGAAAAGGATAAGCCACATTGCAAGCTAATGAATGCTCTCCATAGTTTTTGGTGCCCTTAAAAATGATATACTTTTTTTAAAAAGCATATCCTTTCAAAGTAGTATTTTTACAAAAATGATATAAAATTGAAACTTTTATATAGTTATGTGTTATTTTTTACCCAATTTCATAGAAGAAGTCATTTTCTTAATTTTTTGAGAGAACTTAGGGGAATCTTCTTAGGAGAAGCATACAACTTATCCAAAAGGTTTGCAACTATGTTGGCTGCACTATCCCATAACTGAAGTTGCAATATGTTAGTTTGCAACTATGTTAGTTGCACTATCCCATAGCTTATCCAAAAGCTTCTTGCCTTTCATCTTGCCTCATGAAATAGTTGTTCTACTTTGTGATCCAAGCCAAATTTTAGCTATCAAATTTTAACATATGTAACATGTTGCTTGTTTGTAATGCAACAAATGACATTGTTTGGAGCTTTGCGTTCTCTTCTCCTATGATTTAAGCCAAACTTTGGCTTTCAAATCTTTATGCACACACTTGTATATTTGATAATGCAAGAAGATTTACTATATTTAGTCATTCCCATTCTTCTTTGATATTCTCATTGTACATTGTTTTCCATTGTTCTTTTATATTTGCATTGCATATTTTTTGGTAACAATCTATATTCTTGCTTGTGGTTTTCTATAAGTTCATTCAATTTGTATAAGCAATGCTTAATGTGTATGTAGGAAGGGGCAAAAAGAAACCATGGAGCTGTTGATTGTAAAACTATGGTTCTATCGACATTTTTTGAGCCAACAACTCCATGATTTTGTTTGCCTACTACAAACCTCACATTTTAGAATTGCATTTATCAATGCATTTACTATCACATGAAAATTGCAAACGGATTGTGTTTAGATTTTCTCTCGATATCATGTAAAATGTACAATTGGAATGCATTGGAAAGTGCGTCTAAAATTGTGTTGCTTGTTCACAAAATTGCAAACGGATTGTGTTTAAATTTTCTCTCGATATCATGTAAAATGTACAACTGGAATGCATTGAGAAGTGCGTCTAAAATTGTGTTGCTTGTTCACAAAATACATGCAAACATAGACACTGATTATCTGTTGCATGCTTATATACGACTATAGATGTGCTCATTGCAAGTTTTTCTTTAGTTCATAAAATGCATCTATGTTGCCATCTATAGGACTAAAAGCTTACAGCCTTATGGCAGTGTGCATACTCCTTCATTACACATAAATAAGTAAGAAATAGTCAATTACGTATATCACTACACTTTATACTATAAATTGATCATTGTTCAAGGAGAGAGAATGTAACCTCATTTCAACAAACGACTGACAAAAAGAGGGTAGTAACCTCCATAGTAACTCTTAAAGCGTTTCCTTTGGTCATCAATAGAATACTCTTGCACTTATATAAGGTCCATTGATATTGGGCTATCGAATGGGTTTGCCCAATGGATTGGGCGCTCTTCTTATCCAAGTTTTTATTCTCAATCCTAGGAGGAGTTTATCCTAGGAGTTTAGTGACGTGGGCTTGGAGCACATCTAAGTCATTGTTGAAGATGGTGTCATAAAAGCAATAGGGATACTACCGACATATTGTCCATGTGTAGGGCATAAAGTTGGGTCATGGTGAGGTGGTGAGTGCAATAGTGGATGATGGGTGGAAAGAGGGTGGCCCCATAGATGCGTTAGGACCCATGCTTATGATATGGACATAGATGAGCACCAATAGGAAAAAGATGACGAAGTAGAGGAGGAGGATTTCCAGCTTGAAGGTATGGAAACAATTGTAGGAGTAGAGGGAGTAGGCAAAGGTTGTAGGGCCTTGTTTTTTGAAGTGCCATATTTGGTCGCAACCATGACAGGCATGGTGTTCTGCCATTGCCCAGCTTCCTAAAGCTAAAGGACACACATTAGTGTCCTTCCACAATAGGAAGAAGGAATTCAAGCTATGAAGAATACGTTTAGGCAAGTACCTCAGGAAGCACCATGTACTATTGGCACTTGGATGTTGGTCATAACCATTACACTTTTTTAGTGATTAAACACTTGCAGGGCATGCATGGGAACGAGTGAACAACCATGCCAATTGTATAGCCAAGGAGGCCTTGGGTAGTCCCATGTTAGAAAACATATTAATTATAAATGTGTAAAGACCTACATGTAAATATATTACTACATGAAAAATGTTATCCTTCATGATTTTTGAGATTTCAATTGCCTTACTACTAAGTAGGATGGGAAGTTAGAAGCCATATTTGGTCTCCCACCAACACAACTCATAAGGGCATGTATATGAAGCATCGAAATATGTTATTAATTGGAATAAGACAAAAAAGAACTCTGATCCAAACAGGCCTCGTCAATAGCTTAGGACGGACGCCCTGAACGGTCTCACAACTCATCAGGACATCATGTACATGAATGAATTAATAGAAAGCAGGTGGAACATATACTGATTGGAAGCCCTAAACGGTCTCACAACTCATCAGGACATCATGTACATGAATGAATTAATAAGCAGGTGGAACATATACTGATTGCGAATAAGACCAAGAGTTTGCCTGCATGAAAAGCACCCTCGATCTTTGGATCAAATCTCGGGATTTAGTCACAAACAAGCTCATTGGAGTTTTGTGTAGGAAGTCCTCGTTACTCATTTCGAGTACATACACATATAACAAATTGCAAAACAATTGCTGCGATACAGTCATGCCATATTGAGAGTTTCAGTCGCATTACCTTTGGATTCGCCTCGCTGCATATTAAGCTTGGCAGGCCTTATTGTACTTTGTTTTGGTCTTTTTTGGGGGGGCCCGGGGGGCTCCTGAGTCCTACTCTTTTGTTTTTCCTGTTTAGCAACGCTTGAGGAGGGCGCCCTCGATGGTGACACCTGGGCCAAAGGCGACAGCAATGCCCCACTGGCAGCCAGCCTGGACGTCGGAGGGGGAGTCGCTCCGGCGAAGCTCGTCGAGGACGAAGAGCACGGTAGAGGCGGAGATGTTGCCGTAGTTCTGCAGGATGTGCCGGCTGGCGCCGAGCTTCTCCGGCGAGAGCTGCAGGGCCTCCTCGACGGCGTTCAGGATGGCAGGGCCGCCGGAGTGCACGGCCCAGAAGACGTCGTTGTAGCCGGGCTTGGAGGGGGCGTTGTCGAGCGCCGTCCGGCAGAAGCCGCCGACGTTCTTGGAGACCAGGGACGGCAGGGTGCGGTCGAGGTAGAACTGCAGGCCCTCCAGCTTCAGCGTCCCCTCGATGATCTTCTCGGAGTCAGGGGCGAGGACCTCCCCGACCCAGTGGATCTCGTAGAGCGGGCGCTCGACGCGTGGCAGGGGGCGGGCGCCAACGATGACGGCCGAGGCGCCGTCCCCGAACAGGGCGGTGCCCACCAGGTCGTAGGGGAACTTCTCGTTGGGGGCCCGGAAGGTCGGGGCGGCCAGCTCGCTGCAGCAGATGAGGATGCGCGCCCCAGGGTTGTTCTCGGCCAGGTCCTTGGCCACCCGCAGGGCCGTCACCCCGGCGTAGCAGCCCAGCATGTAGAGCATCACCCGGTTCACGTCCGGGCGCAAGCCCAGGGACTTGGTCAGCATCACGTCCGCCCCCGGGATGGCCACGCCCGTCAGCGTGGCCACCACCAGGTGGGTGATGTCCGACGCGGGCCGGCCCCACTCCTTTATGGCCTCCAGGGCCGCCAGGTGCGCCAGCTTCGGCACCTCCTGCGCGAAGATGTAGTTGCGCTGCTCCAGGCTGGGCTCGCCGGGCGTGTAGAACTCCGGGTGCTCCTTCAGGAACTCCTCCGTCAGGATGGAGTAGCGCGTCTTGATGCCGGAGCGGTCGCCTGCGCCGAAGAAGCAGCCAGTATTATTATGAACAGCTTATATACACGAGACTCGAGAGTCTGTATGCATTTTCGCAACTTTTCGACATAAACTTGAGGGCATTCTGAAAGTTCTTTTCACAAATTATAGGAGGCATTGCTGGTTTTGTCGTTTCCCCTTGGGGTAGACACACCTTGTATAATGATGATGCACTGGTCACGATCAATTACAAGAGCAAATACTTACATATGCGCTGCATCTTCTTCTTGAGCTCCTCCTTGTGGCCGCAGTTGGTGATGTCGAAGTACCAGTCCGTGTAGGTGGCCTGGTCGATCTGGTGCGGCGGCGTGGCCCGCCCCATGGCCAAGATGGAAGCGTGCGCTTCCTCAGCAGGCGCTGCGGGCGTCGCTGGGTACACGTGCGGGCCCTGCGAGCGCAGGCGCGGGGACGGCGACTGCACCCAGGTGGGGGTGTGTGGGAGGGGGTTGCGAGGGGACGGCTGCTCCACCCAGGTGTCGCAGGTACGGGGTGTGCCAGGGGCCGGCTGCGCCTGCACCCACTCACGGCGGCCCTGAGCGGCGACTTCAACCTCTAGAAACATGCTTGCTTTGCCGCTGACGGACTTATTAACTTGGATGGAGATCTCCGACGTGCCTGGTCGTAGTTCTGTAGCAGGATGCTCTCTATGCGGCACTCCCTCTGTCTGTGGGTTGACAGTGCGTACAAATGTGTATGCCTCGGGTGTTCCTAGTGTAGAACGATTGTATACCGCCGAACTCTCTCCTTTTATTACTTCGAGACGCCTCGGCACACTATCTCCACGATGCCAACCTTTCCCTATTTAAGCCCCCCGCATTCGTCGACCCTTTCAAACACTCTGCCCAGGGCCCACAGCCCTTCTTTGACTGGTCCTTTCTCTTACCGTTCAAATCAAAAGACGCTGATGATCTCCAGACTCCGACCATAAATAATTATAATTATAAAACGAAACATTAGCGGCCAATGCATCCCGATTGCGGACCTGCTTTACTTGTTTTTATGTCGGTCCACGGACCCACCCCAATGGGTTCACGGGCCACGGCTGTTTACCAGTCCACAATCCCCAAATTAGCTTGACCTTTGGCACCTTTGTCAATGTAGTCTTTGTCATCACTCCATGCAAACATGGTCGACTAACCCTACTAATAAGAATCGGCTCTAGGGTAAGGGGCTGGACAAAGTTGCAGCCCTCAATAGTGTGAAATTTTTTAGAGCACATGCGACCAAAAGGTGTGTCCCAATGTCACTAGAAACAATGAGCACGACTGCTCGAGATGTAGGTTGTTGGCCCCCCAGAAGATGTCACTTTCCACTTGCTCTCCTTCTAGACATTGGTGGCCCTCTTGCTTAGTCTCTGGCTCATTATTAGTGGCACGAAGCAACACAATCGACCAAGGAGACAATCTTGTGCATTCAACCCCTAGAAGCCTCAAAAGAATCAGAGAATACCAATCCCACAAACTAGGGCAACAAGAAAGAGAAAGAATTCCAATCCCTTGATTCAAGAAAGGAAGGAAGTCTCAATGCACTGATTATGTCTATCTATTGATTTGAGGTGGTATAGTATTGCCCCCGCATTGATTTGCCAAAATAAATGGATGGATGGTTACTGCTCACTTCTAATAAATGGATTTCTTATGCACTTTCTGATTTGCCTGTTGGTGTTATGATCTACAAATATGTGATCAACACAAGATCACATATTTGCATCCACTTTGACAATGCCATCCATCAAGAAGAGAAGAAGTAGAAGGGGAGACTTTGCACCTTCCAAAAGATGCTCACTCCCACAACCAATACTATGTCCAAAGGGCCACTACTGTTGCTACTATAAATTCGGAGATAAATGCTCCTTTGATGGATGAGGAGACTCAAGAGCAGCCCCCCATACCAAGGCAGTCATGTAGTTTGCAACAACTTGCCTCTATGTTTCATTAATAAGTTTTTCTCCAATCTTAGAACATATCTCTGTACAACAAGATTGAGTGTATGTCCTTAAAAACATTATAACCATCACCAAGAAACCTCACCAATGGTGAGTAATTGTACAAGGGAGGTGTGTTATAGAATCTTTGGAGTATAACCTTCTATCCAACCAAAGATCAAGATGTTTCTTTGTTTCAAATCTCAATGCATGCTTCAAGGACTTCCATAACAAGATTTGGTTTTATTCTTGCCTTGATTGGTTTATATTCACATTCTAGTTCAATATGAAGATGATAAAGATATCTTTACTACCAATACATGGATTATTGAATGATTGATCCATAGGAAGGAGATGATTTGAAGATCACTTTGAGAAAGCTACATGAATTCAAAAAACAAGAATGAGGATGATACTACCTAGTATGGAAAAGAAGAAAGGAAGACTGCAATGCTTATGAAAATAACAAAACAATTTTGAAATGGAGTGTGAATAAAAAGTAAAATATTTGATTTTCCAATCAGTGACACTTTTACAAAGGCCTAGATTTCTAGGCTTGGTGTTAAGTCACAAGTATGTTATGATTATGATATTTTAGAATTTGAGATATTTGTATTTATTAAGATATGCTTTTTTTTGAAAACATATAATTATTTCTTTTGGTCCGAAAAATTCCTCTCTCTAGGATTTCTTAGAGGGGTGCTTTGAGACCTCAAAATTGCCATAATGTTGGTAGATAAGGATACAAAACTACCAAAGAGGATAGAGAAAGTAAAACAAGGTAGATGGAAGCAATTGAGGATAGAGTTGGATAGATGAGGGTATACATGGGTAGCAAAAGGTGGGTAATTGCAAAGCAAGATGAGAGAGAGAGAGAGAGAGAGAGAGAGAGAGAGAGAGAGAGAGAGAGAGAGAGAGAGAGAGAGAGAGAGAGAGAGAGAGAGAGAGAGAAGCCAAGTTAAAGATAGACATGGACAATGAAAGGTGGAAAAGAATAGGGAAATGTACCATGGTAATGAGTGGATATGTGAGAGATAGATGGGGTGGATGGAGGATAGAGGGGGATAGATGAGGATATGTGAGAGATAGATGGGGTGGATGGAGGATAGAGGGGGATAGGTTGGGGTAAGTTGGGCTAGAGGGATGTAGAGAAGGGTACAAGAGGCTAGATATGTTAAATATTCGATGCTTGAACATGGGAACTAGATCTATGAGAGTGGATAGAGATGTGGAAGGATAAGGATAAATGGGTTAGCACTAAAAAGGAGACCAATGCATTGTATTTGCAGTAAACTTTTTCCTATTTAAGGAGGCATAGCTTAAGCATTTCAAGAATGCCATCCCAAATCCGCCATCTCCATTGAATCAGCATTTCCTAATTGTGGATGGTCATAGCATCCATACAAGATTGGAAGTGGTTCAAAAGGCCAAAGAGTGGGGAATAGATATTGTCACCTCCCCTTGCATACACTGCATGCTCCTCAGCCCTTTGATGTGGCCATCTTTAAGCCCTTCAAGGACAACTTCTAGAAGGAGAGGAATCTATGGCAATTTTGCACCTTCTCTGCACAAGCAAACAAAGGGGACTTGGTTGGTGTCACACCAAGACCATTGGCTCTATCTTGCACAAAAAACAATATTAAATTTGGATTTAAGACAACTGGCATATGTCCTCTCAATCATAATATTTTAGATTTTGCACATCTGCCTTGCTCTATTAAACATGGATATCCATGAAGATATTCAAGTTACACGTGAAAAGCTCATTTGGATACATGCAGCCAAGTTCCAAGCAGTCCTAAGCCTCAAAGCATGGGCAATGAAGTTCCTAATCATGTAGTTGAAGACATGGAGGGTGTCGTAGTTGTATTGCTCAACAACTTGCAATATAAAGTAGACGATAATGCCCATGATGGGCACAACAACAATGATATACCTTGAGATAATGTCATAATTGGCCGCTCAAATAGTGAGGCCGTTATGGATTATTCCAATTCCCTCATAATGAAGTTGTCAAATAGTTTCTTTTTGCTAATATGCTATGATATGTTTCTCCAACGAATAGATTTTCTATTAAAAATCATGTAGTTTGCAACAACTTGCCTCTATGTTTCATTAATAAGTTTTTCTCCAATCTTAGAACATCTCTCTCTACAACAAGATTGAGTGTATGTCCTTAAAAACATTATAACCATCACCAAGAAACCTCACCAATGGTGAGTAATTGTACAAGGGAGGTGTGTTATAGAATCTTTGGAGTATAACCTTCTATCCAACCAAAGATCAAGATGTTTCTTTATTTGAAATCTCAATGCATGCTTCAAGGACTTCCATAACAAGATTTGGTTTTATTCTTGCCTTGATTGGTTCATATTCACATTCTAGTTCAATATGAAGATGATAAAGATCTCTTTACTACCAATACATGGATTATTGAATGATTGATCCATACGAAGGAGATGATTTGAAGATCATTTTGAGAAAGCTACATGAATTCAAAAAAGAAGAATGAGGATGATACTACCTAGTATGGAAAAGAAGAAAGGAAGACTGCAATGCTTATGAAAAGAACAAAACAATTTTGAAATGGAGTGTGAATAAAAAGTAAAATATTTGATTTTCCAATCAGTGTCACTTTTACAAAGGCCTGGATTTCTAGGCTTGGTGTTAAGTCACAAGTATGTTATGATTATGATATTTTAGAATTTGAGATATTTTTATTGATTAAGATATGCTTTTTTTTGAAAACATATAATTATTTCATTTGGTCCGAAAAATTCCTCTCTCTAGGATTTCTTAGAGGGGTGCTTTGAGACCTCAAAACTGCCATAATGTTGGTAGATAAGGATACAAAACTACCAAAGAGGATAGAGAAAGTAAAACGTCAAGGTAGATGGAAGCAATTGAGGATAGAGTTGGATAGATGAGGGTAGACATGGGTAGCAAAAGGTGGGTAATTGCAAAGCAAGATGAGAGAGAGAGAGAGAGAGAGAGAGAGAGAGAGAGAGAGAGAGAGAGAGAGAGAGAGAGAGAGAGAGAGAGAGAGAGAGAGAGAGAGAGAGAGAAGCCAAGTTAAAGATAGACATGGACAATGAAAGGTGGAAAAGAATAGGGAAATGTACCATGGTAATGAGTGGATATGTGAGAGATAGATGGGGTGGATGGAGGATAGAGGGGGATAGATGAGGATATGTGAGAGATAGATGGGGTGGATGGAGGATAGAGGGGGATAGGTTGGGGTAAGTTGGGCTAGAGGGATGTAGAGAAGGGTACAAGAGGCTAGA
Source organism: Lygodium microphyllum (assembly GCF_053477565.2). Lineage (NCBI taxonomy): Eukaryota > Viridiplantae > Streptophyta > Polypodiopsida > Schizaeales > Lygodiaceae > Lygodium > Lygodium microphyllum. The sequence continues at coordinate 33,112,674 of NC_141161.1, forward strand.
TATTTTCAAATATTCAATGCTTGAACATGGGAACTAGATCTATGAGAGTGGATAGAGATGTGGAAGGATAAGGATAAATGGGTTAGCACTAAAAAGGAGACCAATGCATTGTATTTGCAGTAGAATTTTTCCTATTTAAGGAGGCATAGCTTAAGCATTTCAAGAATGCGATCCCAAATCCGCCATCTCCATTCAATCAACATTTCCTAATTGTGGATGGTCATAGCATCCATACAAGATTGGAAGTGGTTCAAAAGGCCAAAGAGTGGGGGATAGATATTGTCACCTCCCCTTGCATACACTGCATGCTCCTCAGCCCTTTGATGTGGCCATCTTTAAGCCCTTCAAGGACAACTTCTAGAAGGAGAGGAATCTATGGCAAGTTTGCACCTTCTCTGCACAAGCAAACAAAGGGGACTTGGTTGGTGTCGCATCAAGACCATTAGCTCTATCTTGCATAAAAAACAATATTAAATTTGGATTTAAGACAACTAGCATATGTCCTCTCAATCATAATATTTTAGATTTTGCACATTTGCCTTGCTCTATTAAACATGGATATCCATGAAGATATTCAAGTTACACGTGAAAAGCTCATTTGGATACATGCAGCCAAGTTCCAAGCAGTCCTAAGCCTCAAAGCATGGGCAATGAAGTTCCTAATCATGTAGTTGAAGCCATGGAGGGTGACGTAGTTGTATTGCTCAACAACTTGCGATATAAAGTAGACGATAATGCCCATGATGGGCACAACAACAATGCAAGCATCATTGATTTTCTATGTATACCTTGAGATAATGTCATAATTGGCCACTCAAATGGTGAGGCCTTTATGGATTATTCCAATTCCCTCATAATGAAGTTGTCAAATAGTCTCTTTTTGCTAATATGCTATGATATGTTTCTCCAAAGAATAGATATTCTATTAAAAATCATGTAGTTTGCAACAACTTGCCTCTATGTTTCATTAATAAGTTTTTCTCCAATCTTAGAACATATCTCTCTACAACAAGATTGAGTGTATGTCCTTAAAAGCATTATAAGCATCACTAAGAAACCTCACCAATGGTGAGTAATTGTACAAGGGAGGTGTGTTATAGAATATTTGGAGTATAACCTTCTATCCAACCAAAGATCAAGATGTTTCTTTCTTTGAAATCTCAATGCATGTTTCAAGGACTTCCATAACAAGATTTGGTTTTATTCTTGCCTTGATTGGTTCATATTCATATTCTAGTTCAAGATGAAGATGATCAAGATCTCTTTACTACCAATACATGGATTATTGAATGATTGATCCATAGGAAGGAGATGATTTGAAGATCACTTTGAGAAAGCTACATGAATTCAAAAAAGAAGAATGAGGATGATACTACCTAGTATGGAAAAGGAGAAAGGAAGAATGCAATGCTAATGAAAATAACAAAACAATTTTGAAATGGAGTGTGAATAAAAAGTAAATTATTTGATTTTCCAATCAGTGTCACTTTTACAAAGGCCTGAATTTCTAGGCTTGGTGTAAGTCACAAGTATGTTATGATTATGATATTTTAGAATTTGAGATATTTTTATTTATTAAGATATGCTTTTTTTTGAAAACATATAATTATTTCTTTTGGTCCGAAAAATTCCTCTCTCTAGGATTTCTTAGAGGGGTGTTTTGAGACCTCAAAATTGCCATAATGTTGGTAGATAAGGATACAAAACTACCAAAGAGGATAGAGAAAGGAAAACAAAGTAGATGGAAGCAATTGAGGGTAGAGTTCAATAGATGAGGGTAGACATGGGTAGCAAAAGATGGGTAATTGCAAAGCAAGATGAGAGAGAGAGAGAGAGAGAGAGAGAGAGAGAGAGAGAGAGAGAGAGAGAGAGAGAGAGAGAGAGAGAGAGAGAGAGAGAGAGAGAGAGAGAGAGAGAGAGAGAGAGAGAGAGAGAGAGAGAGAGAGAGAGAGAGAGAGGCCAAGTTAAAGATAGACATGGACAATGAAAGGTGAAAAAGAATAGGGAAATGTACCATGGTAATGAGTGGATATGTGAGAGATAGATGGGGTGGATGGAGGATGGAGGGGGATAGATGAGGATAGTGGGATATTGGAGGGGGATAGGTTGGGGTAAGTTGGGCTAGAGGGAGGTAGAAAAGGGTACAAGAGGCTAGATGTGTTAACATATTCGATGCTTGAACATGGGAACCGGATCTATGAGAGTGGATAGAGATGTGGAAGGATAAGGATAAATGGGTTAGCACTAAAAAGGAGACCAATTTATTGTATCTGCAGTAGACCTTTTCCTATTTAAGGAGGCACTAACTAATGCAAATTGAACTTATTCTTGCTTACATACATTGCTACTACGAATGGTTCTCTCTAATACCATCCATAATTATTAGTTGGTATAAAAGCCACACGGTCCTAACCTTATCCATATTCTTCCATTTTTGCAGTAAGCTATCTTGCCCTTATCTATATTCTTCTCTCTTTCTTTCATTGCTACCCTAGTCCATTTTTGCACTTAGCATGCAACTCCTCATGATTGTTGCACAAAATGTGGAGATCGTACAAAAAGGCCTATAGTTCCAAAGCGGCCATCATCAACCAAGAAGATATCAAGGAAAAGAACACAATTGGTTTTAGGCCATCAAAAACTATGCATAGGCTGCAAAGCTAATAGGGTCTATTTAGCAAAGGATGCAATAGGCATGAAAACCTTTAGTGAAGAAGGTGAACTTGTCATTTGTCTTGATGTTGATGAGGTTGAAGGTGAGGAAGCCACTACATGTGTGAACACTGCAAAAGTTCCACAAATGCTTGGAGGACACCTTATTGGTGCAGCCCAAGTGTGCTGGATCTGTCTTCAAGTGTTGAACTGTGCCAACCACACACGTGCTTCACGCATCGATTCAAACTATGACCATTGTCACACAGAGAGATAAGATATATCTAGAGAAAATCCTTGTTTTGACCCTAGGATTTAAGGAGAAACTCTTAGAAAAGATTATGTTGAATCAAGGAAAAGTATGGTAGCAGCATGCGAAAGAATGAAATGATATTTTAGGTTGTCAAGTTATGATCCCCAACAGGCATAAGTGGTAGATTACAAAATTCCTACCATCCAACTAGAGCAATTGGTTATGAAATTTAATGATGTTCTACTAGATGGAGGCTCAAGAGTAACTATTATTACTAAGGAACTATATATTATTCAAAAGTTACAAGGACTTGTTCCAGCACCTTTTCAAGTAAAGATTGCAGATTAGTGGAGGCTCCTATCATTGGGGATCCTCAAGAATCGAGTCATTCAAGTTGTAGGTCTGAAATTTCAAGTATGTTTTTGCGATTCTCCATATGGAAGGTTTAGGAGATTCATATCATATACTGTTGGGAAGACCTTGGTTTAGATTGTCCAAATTGAAGCAAGATTGGGGTGCGGACTTTGACTATACCTTCTAGTGGTAAGGAAGTAAGGTAACCCACAGCTAATCATGTTGTATTGAAACCTAAATATTGTCCATTGGTACTCAAACAATAAATATTGCACCTGAGATAGAGGATGATGAGGAAGAATTGTTTTTACAAGCTAATCCCACCATTCTTGTAGGTTGAACTGTGGGTTACCTTACTTCCTTACCACTAATCATGTTGTAAAAAATTGGGTAAAAAATAACATATGATTTTGCTACAAACACTATAATTGTTTTTACAAGCTAATCCCACCATTCTTGTAGATTGGGGTGCGGACTTTGACTATACCTTCTAGTGGTAAGGAAGTAAGGTAACCCACAGCTAATCATGTTGTATTGAAACCTAAATATTGTCCATTGGTACTCAAACAATAAATATTGCACCTGAGATAGAGGATGATGAGGAAGAATTGTGGATGTTGAAAAGATTTTATCAAAATATAATGTGTTTGTAGCAATTCCACTATAGGAAATAGGTTCATTGCTGCAAGTAGAAGGTTAACCACTCCAAGTGATGCCAGGAGGCATATTCCACGGTGGATTCCGTGAGGTTTTACGGTGGATTCCGTAAACTTAGATGACCGGGGCTCATACGCAAAGAGGATTCTTTGTGCGAGAAGTTGATGGGGACGCCTGTCCTTTTCGGGCGTTTCATTAATTTAGTGTGTACATGGGTGATTCCATAGCGGGTGATTCCGCAAAATGCATATTAAATTAATAAACGTTTATGAGTTTAGAGTGCGCACTCGTAATAAATTAAGGTTAGGATTTATTTCTAACCAGTTGATTTATTTATGTAGCTGAAGACTGCTATGTATTCACTTTTGTCGGTTTAATTGTGTTATTTTACTAACGATTGTGAATGCTTCAGTTGATGTGTAGAGATAGCAGCAGTGGCAGAGGAAAGCATTGGAGTCTAGCGGGTTTCCGATCTTTCGACTATATTTTGATAGGCGCCACGCCTATATTTTGATTATGTCTATAGAGACATCGACTATTTATTATTATTTTGTATGCGCTTATGCGCCTGGATATGTTATTTTTATTTGGACATTGAGATTGGGCGTGCCAGACTCTTTGGGCACCGTCCATTAGCTTTATTTTCCTATTTTTGGTAGAAAGCAAACTCAAAAGCTAAAAGCTTGTCATATTTTTGTAATTGGGCTATTTTTGAGCAAAAGGATTGGAAATATATATAAAATACATGCTTTGTGAAGCGCTCACACAAGGCATGGGGGAGATTCAACCCAATTTGTCTCTTGTCTCATGTCGTGCTTGTTTTTACATTGGTTTTTGTGTTAAAAAGTAGAGTGCTTTGTTCTTGGGGACCTTTGGGAATTCACTACGTGAGCTACCTGCGTCCGATCTGCACACCAGTGGTATCAGAGCGGAGCAGAGATCAAGGGCTTCCAATCGCTACCAATCTCGGGCGAAGGCGGAGCTCCAGGAACAAACGGCCTCTACAGTCAATCTCGTCGCGAACCGTCGATACAGGCAGACTTCTGGCGATCAAGAACCCCTGTTTCCACTCTCAGATCGCGAAGGACCACTCTCTGTCGGCGGAGGACCACTCCCTCAACTCCATGAACAAGTCGTGATGAACAGTGAGAAATTTCTTATCTTCTTCATTAATAAAGCTTAGTTTTAAGCTTAAGAAGCTTATAAGCTTCATAAACTTCAAATCGTTGGCAAGAAGATCAGCCCCGAAAATCGCGGAATAAAAAACGGCCCCCCCCCCCCCCCCAACGATTCAAAAACGGCGGCCTGCTAGTCCACCAATTAAGCTCTTAAGCTTAATCACCAAGCCTAATTAAGCCAAATCATACAAATCTCTGCAAGTCACACAGAGCAACAAAGTCGACATACTCCGGGTCACGCACTCCAGAAGACAAGTTTCGCAAGTCGACACTAATCAAGTACTGCAAGTCCTGCAAATCAGCTAAGTCCAGCAAGTCAACAACCCTGCAAGTCTGTTAAGTCTGCAACTCTGCAAGTCAGACTAAATCAGAACTGACTAGTGCTTAAAACTCTTAGAAGACTTGTTCGTTTGCAAAAACTCAGAACTGGAAAGTTGTTCGCAGCAAGCTGTTTTACCTATCTACAAGTTCGTTAAAGTACTTTCAGCAAACGGAGACAGAAATATTTCAGAATTTCTGAAAATTGAAGAAGAAAATACCCAAAATACATAGCCTTGTAACCCCAAATTTGAGCTACGCTCATCCCGCTAACTGATTTTGAGTGAGAAAGGTTTGTTGAGTTTTACAGGATGACTACCCCACATATGGATGATCCTATGGCTGAAGACGACCTACCCGAGCCTACCATGGAACAAAAGCTGGATCTTATCATGTTGCAATTGGATGAAGAGCGAAGAGCTAGGCAAGCCTTGCAAGCGCAATTGACAAAGCTACAAGGAGCGTCCACTAATAAAGAAGAACCCCAAGCTGAAGATTTGATACGCCGTACCATCGACGCCACTCTTGAAGCACAAACCATTCGCAAGGAATCCAAGATAAGTAAACGAAGTTTCAAGTTTCGCACTTTCAATGGCATAAGAGAAGGAAAGACTGTTTTATCATTCATTAGCCAGTTTGATGACTATTTCCATGAGGAAACTTATCCTGAGAAAGATAAAATCAAGTGTGTTACTAATCATCTGATAGATAGAGCATCACTTTGGTGGACTGTCGTCCGCAAGAGCATAGAATGTCCTGCTACATGGGAAGATTTCAAGAAGAAGTTTATGCAAAATTTTCTACCACCGCAATTTCATGAGAAGGCTATCAAGCAATGGGATTTACTTCAACAGCGCGATCGTGAGCCTATTCCACAGTATACAGAGCGTTTTTGGAATGCACTCCTACAGCTACGCATGCTTGAAGACGTACCAGAGACGACACATAAGCGGAAGTACATGTCTGGACTTCTTGGACATTACTACGCTGAGGTGAATATGTTCAAGCCTGCTACCCTTGAAGATGCCATCTCCTTAGCTCACGACACTGAAGATAAATTACGTGGAAGCGATCGACGACCACAACCATTCCAAGCAAACGGTAATTATGGATCTAAACAATTCAATTCAAATTTCAGAAGGTTTAATCCAGGTCGTTTCTCATCACCATCTTTCCGCAAGAATTGGCCTAAACCACCTGCATTACCATCCACTGTCAATCCAAATCCTAAGCCTATCCAACAAGCAAATCCAAATATACCCAGACTCCCAGCCATTGCAAATAATGTGACCAAAGCCAAGCCTATCGTATGCTACAAGTGTCACCAGCCAGGCCATCTCGCAGCAAATTGTCATTCAAAGAAGCCATCAGCACATATCAACTACCTTGGAGCTATGGACGAAGAAGAGCATGAGGATATGCCGGATTTCACTGAAGAAGAAGATGATCCTACTACTACTTCCGACACTTTACCAGGTATTCCTACTTTACATTCATTGTTGACTATGAAATGTATGGTGCATGGAAAAGAAAGAACTATATTGCATGATGACGGTAGTACGCATGACTTTATTTCAGCAAAATTGGTAAAGGAATTGAAATTGCATACTGTACCTACGCACTATCGCATAAAAGCTGCATTTTTAGGTACTAGGTACAATGGCACACAAGAAGTTCAAGATTTAGAAATTCAAATTGGTCCATATATTGAAAGAAGAAATTTCTTAGTTGTCCCATTACAATCTAGCGACATTATTCTAGGAATGCCATGGAGACACCAACATAATCCTAATATAGATTATTCCACGCACACAATGAATATAAATTTTCAAGGAAAATCTATTACATTATTTGGTATGCATGCATCTCATATGTTTCCACTGCTTTCGCATACTCAAGCAAAACGTGCACTACGCAAGAATACTAAATCATATCTCATTTGGGTAAATGAATTACACGCAAAAGAAACTCATATGCACCCTAGACATAAGGAATTTCTCGTATATTTTAAGGATTGTTTTGCAGAAGACCTACCACCAGGTTTACCTCCATCACGTCCAGAAGACCATAAGATTGACCTAATACCTAGCACACAACCACCTTGCAAAGCCCCATATAGGCACAATCAAATAGAGCAAAAAGAAATCTAGACTCAAGTAGAAGAATTACTAAATAGAGGTTTAATTCGACCTAGCAGTTCCCCATTCGGTGCACCTGTGCTCTTAGTCAAGAAAAAGAATAATACTTATCGGATGTGTATTGACTACCGAGCATTAAACAAGATCACTGTAAAGAATAGGTATCCTATACCTAGAGTTGATGACCTTATGGACAAACTGCAAGGATCTTCTATATTTAGTAAAATTGACCTTAAATCTGGATATCATCAGGTGAGGTTAGATAGATCCGACATATTTAAGACTGCATTCAGGACACAGTTTGGCCATTACGAATTCTTAGTTATGCCATTCGGATTAACTAATGCACCTGCTACTTTCAGTAGAATGATGAACCGTATTTTTCTAAAATATCAGTATTGTGTGATTGTTTTCTTTGATGATATTTTAGTGTTCAGTCAAAGTGAAAAAGAGCATTACGAGCATTTATCAATAGTTTTTCAATTACTGAAAGAAAATCAATTGTTTGCAAATCCTGATAAGAGTGAATTCTTTAAGACAGAAATAGAATATCTAGGTCATATTGTATCAAAAGAAGGAATAAAAGTTGATCCTAAGAAAATTGACGCAATATTGCATTGGCCTATTCCTAAAAATGTACATGAATTACGCTCATTCCTTGGTCTTGCTAGTTTCTATAGGAAGTTTGTACGTAATTTCTCATTACTTGCTTTACCATTGACCAAACTTCTTAAGAAAGGCATTATTTATCAATGGACTGAAAACCAGCAGAAATCCTTTGATTTACTTAAACGTGCATTGACCAATGCCCCTGTCCTACAATTGCCTGACTTTAACAGACCATTCTTTTTAGTTGTGACTGATGCTAGCGGATCAGGAATAGGAGCCGTGTTAATGCAAGACAACCATCCAATAGCATATTCTAGTTCTAAGCTGAAACCCTCTGAGCTTAAATATTCCACTTATGACAAGGAACTCTTAGCAGTTGTCCAAGCATTAAAACAATGGAAGCATTATTTAATGGGTTCAGAATTCATGATAAAGACCGACCAGCAAAGCATTAGACATCTACTTAGCCAACCCCAAATTTCTGACCGCCATATCAAATGGGCTTCATTCATTCAAAGTTTCCATCCTATCATTCAATACCAACCTGGAAAAGAAAATGTAGTTGCTGATGCATTGAGTAGAAGACCTGCAATTCATAACATTTCTATCATATCTTTTGATTCTTTGATTGCTATGAAAGATACATATCACCAGGATATTACTTTTCATACTGATTGGCAAAAATTAGTTCAAAATAATTTCATTCCTGTTGATTCATTGTCATATAATGATGGATTCATGTTCTTTGAAAAGAGACTGTGTGTTACTATTCCATTCCGATCTTTTATTTTAAATGAAATTCATTGTCCCCCATATCAAGGTCATAGAGGTATCATTTCTACATTACGCATGTTAACTGAAGATTTTTATTGGCCGCATATGGATGCAGATGTGTCTAATTTTGTTTCTGAATGTCTGATTTGTCAAAGAATAAAGAGACATCATGGTAAACAGTATGGGTTATTAATGCCTTTATCTATCCCATCTAAACCTTGGGAACATATATCTATGGATTTCATTACTGGCTTACCAAATACTAAATCTAACCATGACATGATTTGGACAATTGTAGATAGATTTAGTAAGCAAGCATATTTCATTGCATGTAAGAAAACTTTAACAGCATCACAAGCAGCACAGTTATTTTTGAAAACTGTTTTTACTAACCATGGATTGCCGAAAGTGATTATTTCAGATAGAGATTCTAGATTTTGTAATAATTTCTGGATTACACTGTTTGCAAATCTAGGCACAAAGATTGATTTTTCATCTGCATTTCATCCAGAAACAAATGGACAAACAGAAGCCACAAATAGCACTATTCTAGATCTTTTACGTGCATACACTATCTCTAAACCTCAAACATGGGATACTCATTTACATTTATTACAGTTTGCTTACAATAATACACCGCACACATCTACAAAGAAAGCACCTTTTGAAGTTATTTATGGACATAGATTAACTACACCTGTTGCATCTTTGTCTAATAGAATACAAAGTGCCGATGATATTGCTGTTATGCATAACACTATTTTTGATGAAGTAAAGGATATGATTGCTAAAGCCCAACAATCATATACCAAACAAGCCAACAAGAAAAGACAAGCCATGAATTTCAAAGTAGATGATTATGTTTGGCTTAGAATAGAAAAGCGTAGACTGCAAAGTGTAGATAGACATCCAGTTGTCAAATTAGCCCCTAGATTCTACGGACCATTTAGAATCATTCATAAGATTAATGACAATGCATTCAAGTTAGAACTGCCATCACATTGGAAAATTCATAATACCTTTCATATTAGTTTATTGAGACCATTTAGAGGACAATTACCTATCCACCCTGTCTATGAAAACCCACCTTTACTAGAAGAAGAGACTAAAATCCTTGAACCAGAAGCCATCATAGACACTGATTACATGACCACTAGAACTGGCCGAAGGTACTCTAGATATCTCGTGAAATTTAAGAACCATCCTGTAGAAGAAGCACAATGGATGCACGCTAGAGACTTAACTGCTTTCCCCACTCTGTTAGCTCCACATTGAGCTAATAGCAATTGAGGTCAATTGCTATCCCACCCCGGGGGTATGATGCCAGGAGGCATATTCCACGGTGGATTCCGTGAGGTTTTACGGTGGATTCCGTAAACTTAGATGACCGGGGCTCATACGCAAAGAGGATTCTTTGTCCGAGAAGTTGATGGGGACGCCTGTCCTTTTCGGGCGTTTCATTAATTTAGTGTGTACATGGGTGATTCCATAGCGGGTGATTCCGCAAAATGCATATTAAATTAATAAACGTTTATGAGTTTAGAGTGCGCACTCGTAATAAATTAAGGTTAGGATTTATTTCTAACCAGTTGATTTATTTATGTAGCTGAAGACTGCTAGGTATTCACTTTTGTCGGTTTAATTGTGTTATTTTACTAACGATTGTGAATGCTTCAGTTGATGTGTAGAGATAGCAGCAGTGGCAGAGGAAAGCATTGGAGTCTAGCGGGTTTCCGATCTTTCGACTATATTTTGATAGGCGCCACGCCTATATTTTGATTATGTCTATAGAGACATCGACTATTTATTATTATTTTGTATGCGCTTATGCGCCTGGATATGTTATTTTTATTTGGACATTGAGATTGGGCGTGCCAGACTCTTTGGGCACCGTCCATTAGCTTTATTTTCCTATTTTTGGTAGAAAGCAAACTCAAAAGCTAAAAGCTTGTCATATTTTTGTAATTGGGCTATTTTTGAGCAAAAGGATTGGAAATATATATAAAATACATGCTTTGTGAAGCGCTCACACAAGGCATGGGGGAGATTCAACCCAATTTGTCTCTTGTCTCATGTCGTGCTTGTTTTTACATTGGTTTTTGTGTTAAAAAGTAGAGTGCTTTGTTCTTGGGGACCTTTGGGAATTCACTACGTGAGCTACCTGCGTCCGATCTGCGCACCACCAAGACACCACTACAAGGAGAGGCTTTATTGCTATAGGCAACATGCTCACTACTATAGAAAAACAATGACCTAATGCATAACAATAGTAAATTTGATGAAGTGAGAATGGATGGTCTTAAGAAATGTATGGAAATTGATGTTAAGACTCAAGAGGAACAAGGTAGTGCTTTAGCAACCACAGAAGAGCCTTTGGATAAGGCCAATCAACAAGCCATTATTGATGTTGAGTTAAAGTATGAGTGTACTATGAGCAAGTTTGCTAGAGTATTTGAAGACAATTCCAGGAAGTTAACTTGGATGATGAAGAAAAGTCTAATCCTATCAAAGTGAGTATTTTTGTTGAGTAAGATTTCAAGGAGCAACTGGTTTAGTTATGTAAGGAATTCCAATACATTTTTTCATGGGAATGCACTTATATGAAAGGTTTTGACCCACAAGTGTATCAACATAGGATCAACTTGAAGGTTGATACTAAACCCCATGAGGAAGGGTATTACCTTAGCAATTCAATGGTTCACTGATTGCTTAACTTGCCCATTTTAGAATTTGGTTTTTGGGTTTACTTTCAAAATCACAGCCAACAATATGGTTATGGTTAGGAGTATGATGCTCGCCTAAAGAGAGGGACTAATTGAATCAGAAACATGAATGCATTCATAATTGATTGATCAGTAGATGAAGAAGTAGGCCAATACTTAATTATTATGTATAATTAATCTTAATTTATTATCTAAATTATATATATATATATATATATATAATTACTATATTTAATCTTTATAATCATGAATAATAATGATGACACATATGATATAATTGTATATTAGTGCAATAATATATGTATTAACTACAAGTATTAATATATTTATATAATCAAATATATATAAATTAATAGCTTTTAATATGCTCATTAAGTTTCAATAGAAAATCTATAATGTATATGCATTTAATAGTTAATAAATAAATTAATGTGCATATGTATTATGTGTTAGGTATATAAATTAATATATAACTATAAGCTATAATATTAATTATTTTAGATTATACTTATTATAAGTACATATATTTTATATACTATTTATGTTAATGATAGTTATAATATATGTACTACAACTATTAATAGATTCACAGAATTGACTAGATATTAATAATTAATTATTGTTATGAAGGGACCTAAGAAGAGAGAAGACTACATGAAAGAGAAAAGAAGAGTGCAGCATTGAGAGAAAGTCTAGACGAGGAGAGAAAAATATTGGAAATGGAGACTCGAGAGAGAAAGTCTTGACGAGGAGAGAGAAATATTGGAAATGGAGATAGAAAGATAGAAAAAAATGAGAGAGATTGTCGACAACTATGAAAGGACAGGAAGAAGCTTGAGAGACGAAGGACAAATTTGTATTATTGTAAAAAAAAATCATATGTACATATGTCCCTTTCACCTTTTATATGCCCCTAATTCGGCTCTTTACATTCCATCCCCACTCAAATGTTTTTGTCCTCAAAAACAAATATGGGACTTATTACAACTGTCCAAGTGGTGGAAATGGCCAAAGTACTCTACATGGACTGAAAAAAAATTGGCCTAATCTTTAAGGACTCACTAAATAAGTAGAACTAGAGGCCTAACAATCAAGTACAAAGTATTGACATCTATTTGGAAATATAAAAATGAAATCTTGGATCAAAATGTTGTCAATAAGAGCTCCTCCCAAATGTAGACACTATGATATCCACTGTAAACCTTATTGTACTAAATCTGTAATAACTTGGGATTGGGTTGTCAATCTGAATTGGACATGCTCTACCTCTAGATAATGCTCTCTATAAGTATTTTCCATCCCATATGACTCACGCATCTCTGATATTAATTAAGCATTAAATTTGGCCCAAAACAAAGAGTTGTTCTATAGTGAAACAAAGCCCACTAGTTAGTATGATATTATTACAAAATTCTTGAAGGTAAGGACATAATTCTCGAAGTAATGTTGGTCCATGCATAGAGTTGAGGCTAGTCCTTAGCCTCCTGACTCAAAAGGAAATGTGACATCCCATCCATGCATTAATTTCATGACCACTGAGGCATAGGTATCATCATCCATGAAATAATATGCATGTACTTGTGAATGCAAAAAAGCATAAGCAACTAAGTCAAATAGAAACCCATGGTCATGGTCTTCCTCATCGGAAACTTCATAGGCTACATCTTTTGGCCCTTTATCTTCCTCTTGACTTGCATTAAAGTTTTCCTTAGCCTAACTATCTTTATCTTCTTCATTTGAATATTCAAGTACCAAGAATATCCTATCATTCTTTCCTTTGTATATCTTTGTGATTAGAGTGCATTAGTTCAACACATCTATAACATAACCCTTGAGCATGCGATTCTCTGATCTGGTTACTGGTTAAATGTCAAACTCTATTGGTTGTAGAGACAATTTTTCCCACATCATCACTATGTAGATCAACAATAGAATAGTCATACTATTGTCCATGGTACTCATGCTAAGCAAGTGGCTGAGAAATAAATGATTGTTACTTACAGTCATATTTCTTCCCATATAGATAATGTTGTCCATAAAAGAGTGATTGTGAATACTCACTATTGCTGTACAAATTTATCAATGACTGCAATAAGTGTTATTTAATTATTGTATCAATCATAGCAATCAATTCAACCAATATATGCTTATTGCATACATGTGATGAATCCTATTGCAAAATAAAATTACCATAAAGATTTATGTAATATCCCCATTACTTAGTTTATTTTAATAAACACTGTGCCTACACATTTTTAAAAATTGATTTATGTTGAAAACAAAATGGTAAACATTGCACATTTTTAAAACTAGCTCTAACAATGAAGATAATTGATGAGGTACTATATGCCAATTCATGGAAGGAAGGCTTAGGAAACCCTCCCAAAACAAGCTTATTAAAACTATGTTTGTAATATAGAACAACAAAAAGAACTAGCCTAGTGGATAGTCACTTGGTAGTTAAGTGCACTTGGGTGACGACATTGTCAGGATGGGTGACCTCGGGGGAAGCTTTTGCTACAAGCTAGTGGAAGCTTCTGACATGTAGCCAATAGCGCCAACAAAGCCTTTGTAGCATGTTGCCAAGTATGCCAAGACCAAGATGCCAAGGTCTATGCCTTGGTTGTTGTCTTGGTCGCCGCCTTGGAGTGATGCCCACCCATCGACGATGACGCGATACACCGCGGTTCTTGACGTATCTCTATCTCCATGTTATATTTCAAAAATAAAGCCCCTCTCTGACATGATTGATGATGTCATCAAAAATTCTAAAAGCAAGTGTTTTCTTTTTACCCCCTCCCAATTATTATATAAATAGGGATAGAGCGTCGCGTGTCAGAACAACCCTTACAGAAGTCTCTCAGCTGTTGATGCGATGAAGCCCTGTTGCAATCAACTTAGCCCCTCTCTCTCTCCACACCTACATGAAAGCACTACTCAAATCCATCAAGATTCTTCCATGGCTCCCAAGAGATGTCGAGATCTTGAGGGAGGTCATGCTTGGAGAGCTCCCCAATGCAATGAAGTAGTTGGTGCTAAGGGAACTCAACATGAAGTTGATGCACAAGCGGAAGTTACCCCCGAATCCATTCAACCCAAAGGATCGGTTATTCCACAACAAACCGAGGTTGTGGTCATGTCCCGTAATCATGAGGATGGTTGAACCGAGATAATCAGGTTTAGTATATAAGAAAAGGATTACTTTTAAGCTATTAACTCTACAACTCTCTAATTTTTCTATTTTATGTTATTGTTTTTTTGCATCTTACAATAAAATGAGGGATAAGTTAGCAATGTTAGAAATGTCCATAAGATAAGTCTGTTACATAGATTATGATTAGTTAGAACATACTTAAACTTACAAATACATGTTAATATTATCATTTAATTTTTAGGAAAGAACACAGGAATTGATGAGGGGGATAGATTCTATGCATCACATACATTGACAAGTGTGTTAAAAATGTTTTATGGTTATGTCTGCTTTTGGATTTGTCAATGATTAAATTATGTCTTTTATGATTCTGTGTTTGTAATAGCTGAACGAGTTGTGGATTGTGGTGGTTCAAGATGTTGGGGTCCCCAAACCAATGCTCCCTAACACTCTACATAGTGTGGAAGAACTCACCTGCGGGTCAGGGTCCTATGCTCCCGAGGAAGGTAGGTGTCTTTGGTTTTTTATCTTTGAGAACCTGAGAGGGAAAAGGGCCAAGTGATAATTTCCCCTGCTGTGTAGGATAGCTCCTGAGGCTCAGGGAAGCTTAGAGTGGCTCTAAGCCATTAAATTCCATGTTGACTGTGAACAAAGTGCAATCACATATAGCCCAATCCCAAGGCATTAGAAGGTCCTAATCCTAGGCTGGAGAGTGTCTTTTTGTGGAAATACGATTTTATATCACTCAGCGGAGTGATGGTTCTTATTATTATTATGAAATAAAGTATTTGATTTTCAAATTGTTTGTTATGTGCTAAAGATTGCGTTTAACGAACCCAATTTAACTAAGTAATAAAAGGAAGCTGTTTTTTATATATCCAAACAATGTGGTAGTATGCTTTGCTGATTAGAAAACTAAAGCAAACCCAATTGAGAAAAGTGGGAGGCTTTGATCCTGACGATCAAATGCCTATGGCTGTAGGTGGACTCGATAAGTCAGCAAATTTCCAACACTAGATAGAGATAATTAAATCGTGACCCTCCTAATATCGGTAGGATTAGTTACCATATTTAACACCATTTTAGGGGGTCAAGGAGCTGAGATTTTACCTTATGGATGTTGAGATATCGAGCTCCACTCGTGATATGCCAAGGTGACCGTTATGCATTTATGTCACCAACTTGTTAGCTGTAGATGCGGTTGGTACACCACCCATGAATAATAGCTAGATGACATCTATCCTTATCTACTCTAGTTCGTGGCTCAGTTAGTATGCCACCTTAGTTAGTTGAGTTTGGTTTGAGACCCATATATAGGGTTCTTCTATTTCTATGTACTTGAGTTCTTTTTGGCTTACACAACTAAGAAGAGGAAAACTGTTTTCAGCCTCCACCTTTATGTGTATTCCCCCATTGTGCAAGCAAGAAAGCTACAAGTGAGACTCCTTCCTTCTCTCCCACAATCTTGACATGGTATCAGAGCCTTGTTCGTGGTAAGGAGCTCAAGAAAGCAAACCAAGTTCACGGTGTTCTGGCAAGAGGACCAGTGTTGCTTTCATTTTTCTGTTTTGGGAGGAAGCCTTTGCAGGTAGCACAGCCGGAAAGTGCAAGTGTGCATGGTCTCACATTGAGATGCCCTTTGTGGTGTAGCAAGAGGGCAGTATATGCTGTGGACAGGGCTTTAGCCTTAGGTTGCTCTGTTTTTTTGATTTGAGGCCATTTCGGGGCCTGTTTTGGAGGCGGAAGTTTTCTGCACGCACTAAGGAAAATGCCCTGTTTTATGCTATGCGACCACTGTTCTACAGGTCAGTGAAAAGTTACTGTAGAAATTGCATCATATGCCTGTGCACAGAGACATTGGGAGTTACAGAATCATCTTTGTTGCCTGTTGATGCAAAATTGTCACTAGGAAGTGACTGTGTGGTCAAATACCACTTTCGTCAGTTTTGCAGATTTGCTCTTGTGAGGTTGAAGCTGTGTTTTTTGCAGTGACAAATTTTTTTGCAGTATTCGGTAATGGCGTCTGATTCTCTTTCACAGATTGTCAATGAAAAGCTTGACAAGAACAACTTCCAAGCATGGAAGTTTAGAATGACGAAATTCCTTATGGGAAAAGGATATTGGGAATTCATTGCAGGAAATGAAGAAGAACCAGTTCTTCCTGATGTTCCCAATCAACAACAAATGCAGGCATTTAAAGGATGGCATGAGAGAGCTAAAAAAGTTATGTACTGGCTGTCTATCAGTATTTCAGACTCTATGATTGTGCATATTCAGGATGCAAGTACGCCAAAGGAGGCATGGGATACTTTGTCAAAAATGTATAGCACAAATACGCAAGCCAGGAAAATGCAGCTCAAGCAAGAGTTGCACAATGTGCAAAGAGAAAGTATGAGCATCAATGACTACCACATGAAGGTGAAGAAGATTGCAGATGCACTTGCTTCCATTGGGACGCCAATGGAAGATGATGATTTAGTTTCTGTGACCTTGAATGGTCTAGGAAAGGATTATGCACAGTTTTGAACATCCATTTCTATCCGTGAAAGATTTCTTGATTTTGAGGAGTTGATTGCTCTTCTAATTTCTGAGGAGCAGAGAAATGGTGGTGCATCTTCTTCAGGAGGAACTTCAAAAGAAGCTGTCTTCTACTCAAATGCTGAAAGAGGTAGAGGCAAAGGTAGAGGAGGCCGTGGTAGAAATCAGAATATGCAGCAAACTCAAGAAAACCAATCCTATGGAAGAGGACATGGTAACTCTAGAGGTAGGGGGAGCCAAAGAGGTCATGGTGAATGGCAAAGAGGCCAAAATGCAAACATCAATGTTGAATGCTACTATTGTGGTAAAATGGGTCATATGGCTAACGACTGCTATAAAAAGCAGAATGACATCATGAATGGAAAATTGCAACAAGGGAATTATGCATCTTCTAGTAGACAGGGTGATGACAAAAATGAGCATTTGTTGATGGTGCAGCACATGACCAATTCTATGACAAGTGCAGAAGAAAGCAACGATGTGTGGTATGTTGACTCCGGTGCATCAAACCACATGACAGGCCATGCAGAATGGATGCAGGATGCAAGGAAAATGGAAAAACCAGGATTTGTGGAGACTGGTGATGATACTGCACATCCTATTGTGCAGATTGAAAAAATTCCGTTGTCAATGCAGGATGGGAAAAAGAAATACCTGTCCGATGTATTTCATGTCCCGAATATCACCAAGAATCTGGTTTCTGTTGGTCAAATGGTTGAACAGGGCTTGCAGGTCAGATTTAATCCTCATGGATGCTTTGTTGAGGATATGAAAAATAAAGGTCGCTTGATAGCAAAAGGAAAGAAGAAGGGCAGAATGTTTACATTGGATGCAGACATGTCTGAATTGAGTGCAGCAATGTTTGCACATGGGACCGGTGTAGTTGCAGATATTGATATCTGGCATAAACGCATTGGTCATGTTAATGTACAGCAACTTAAATCAATGCAAGCCCAAAATATTGTTGCAGGATTGCCTAAATTCAAGGTTGCAGAAATGCATAAGGTATGTAAAGCCTGTCAGTTTGGAAAATAGGCAAGGAAACCATTTCCTAGACATATTCAAGAGAGTAAGAAGCCATTGGAATTAATCCACTCTGATGTGTGGACTACTAAAGCTGCATCTCTTGGAGGCTATCATTATTTTGTCACTTTTATTGATGACTATAGCAGAAAAGTTTGGGTATATTTTATGAAAAAGAAAAGTGAAGTTTTTGGGCATTTCAAAACTCTTAAAGCTATGGTTGAAAAAGAAACAGGTTTGCAAATAAAATGCCTAAGGTTAGATGGAGGGGAAGAGAACCTCTCAAATGAGTTTGCAAGGTTTTTGCAGGAGTATGGCATAAAGCAGCAATATTCATGTAGTCATGCCTCACAACAAAATGGAATTGCATAAAGGAAAAACAAGCATATTGGAGAGGTATCTCGTGCCATGCTCAACGAAAAAGACTTGCTAGATTTTTACTGGGCTGAAGCATTGCTACAGCAGTCTACATAATGAACATGACTCCCATTGCAACAATACATGGCATGACTCCAGAGGAGAGGTATACTGGTAGAAAACCAGATATTTCTCATTTGAAAATTTTTGGTTGCATTGCTTATGTTCATGTGCCAGATGAGTTGAGATCCAAGTTGGATCCAAAAGCTGAGAAGTGCATCTTTATTGGTTACTCTCTACAGCAAAAAGGGTATAGATGCTATAACCCTTCTACTCGTAAGTTTACAGTGAGCAGAGATGTTGTTTTTTATGAGATGAGTAGCTGGTATAAACCAGTAAATGTGATTGATAATGTAGATGCACAAAATGGTAATGCTGCACAGAATTCACAGCAGCAGTCGCAATATATTAGTGGACTTGGAGCGTCCTCTAGTAGTGGTTCATATTCTTCGCCATGGACAGGCAGATTGAGATCAGGAGAATCTTCTCAAAGCAATGCAGATAGTGGTATGTAGGTATCATGAAAAGGAAAAGAGAAGGTAGATCAGCCCATGTTTGATGTGAATGCAGGTCACTCTTATGTGGATGGTGAATCCAGTGGCTCAAAACAGAGCATTGATGATGAGTTGGGTATTCCTTCTATTGTTACACCTGAAGTAAGGAAGACCAGGGATGTTTTGAGAGCACCTGGGAGTGAACCTACTTTGCGCAGATCTACCAGAGCTAGGTATCCTGTGGATAGGCTGAAATATGATGGATTTACAGCAATTCACTATGCCTATATGGTCAAAGTGATACATGAACCAAAACCCACTTCTTTTGAGCAAGCCATGGGAAAAGAAAAATGGGAGAAAGCCATGGATGAAGAAATGGATGCCTTGGAAGAAAATGCTATATGGGAATTGGTACCTTTGCCTAAAGATAAGAATGCAATTGGTTGTAAGTGGGTTTATAAGGTGAAGCACAATGCAGATGGTTCTGTGAACAGATACAAGGCAAGATCAGTAGTCAAGGGGTATGCACAAACATATGGCATTGATTATGAAGAAACATTCAGTCCGGTTGCAAGGATGGCAACCGTAAGAGCAGTCATTGCTATGGCTGCATCAAAGGAATGGTATTTACATAAGATGGATGTAAAGAATGCCTTCTTGCATGGTGATTTGCAAGAAGAGGTATATATGGAGCAGCCACGAGGTTATGTGCATGCTGTTCATCCTGAGTTTGTTTACAGGTTGAAGAAAGCCTTGTATGGCTTGAAGCAAGCACCTAGAGCATGGTCTGACAAGATAGGACAGTATCTTGTCACTATTGGTTTCAAATTTTCAAGGCAGATGTCTCACTTTATGTGAGAACAACAGAGAAAGGTATTATGCTACTTGTTATTTATGTTGATGATTTGATTATGACAGGTGATAGTGATGAAGATATCCTTCATGTGAAAATGCTATTGAAGCAGAAGTTTGAGATGAAGGATTTGGGAGAGCTGCATTATTTCTTGGGCATTGAGGTGATTAGATCACCAAGTGGGATACAGCTCTTACAGAGGCAGTATGGATTGGACATGTTGTCCAAATATGGGACGACAGGCTGTAAGCCTATTTCAGTTCCTTTGGAGCAAAATGTGAAGCTGAGCACAGATGCATGTGAGCTTCTCGAAGACCCTACTATGTACAGACGCATAGTAGGAAGTTTGATTTATATGACTATTACCAGGCTAGATTTGAGCTATGCTGTTGGATTGGTAAGTCAGTTTATGCAGGCTTCAAGAAAACCGCATTTGGATGCGGCTAGATGCATACTCAGGTATGTGAAGTCCACATTGCAGTATGGACTATTTTATGAGACTAGATTCAGATACAGTTGCATGGATACACTGATGCTGATTGGGCTGGTAGTATTTCTGATAAACGATCGACCTGTGGATATGTGTTCTCTTTTGGGAGTGCTGCAGCCACTTGGAGCAGCAAGAAACAGCCTACAGTTGCCTTGTCGAGCACAGAGGCTGAGTACAGGGGTGCAACAATGGCTGCATGTGAGGTAGCTTGGTTGCATAAGCTACTTTATGATATGCATTAGCCTACAGATAGGCCAGTTGTCATTTATTGTGACAACATGAGCAGTATACACTTGGCAAATAACCCAGTCTATCATGCTAGAACAAAGCACATTGAGGTGCGGGAGAGGGTTTTACTAGGTCTTATTAATCTAGTTTATGTCAGCACAGAGAATCAAGTAGTTGACATATTCATGAAGGCATTGGGCGCAGAGAAGCTGCGCAAGTTCAGAGACCTGCTTGGTGTGTAGGAATTGGGATTGAGCTCGAGGGGGAGTGTTGAGATATCGAGCTCCACTCGTGATATTCCAAGGTGACCGTTGTGCATTCATGTCACCAACTTGTTAGCTGTAGATGAGATTGGTACACCGCCCATGAATAATAGCTAGATGACAGCTATCCTTATCTACTCTAGTTCATGGCTCAGTTAGTATGCCACCTTAGTTAGTTGAGTTTGGTTTGAGACCCATATATAGGGTTCTTCTATTTCTATGTACTTGAGTTCTTTTTGGCTTACACAACTAAGAAGAGGAAAACTGTTTTCAGCCTCCATCTTTGTGTGTATTCCCCCATTGTGCAAGCAAGAAAGCTACAAGTGATACTCCTTCCTTCTCTTCCACAATCTTGACAATGGGTAGCCTGGGTATTGAGTTACACTCTCCCCCATCTCTCACTCTCTTTGAACCAAGTGTGGTGTTATCCTTAGCTGCCTCTTTGATTGATTACAAAGTGGTCTTTCTTAGGTGGGCATTAGATTGATGTTAAAGGTGACTTGTCCATGCTTCCATTGTGAAGTAGAATATAGATTCCCATATTCAACTAAGTCCTAGGTTTCCCATGGGGATACTGGATGGTGATGTGCATGGATATGAATTTCAATCCACTACTAAGAGAACTCCTCCGAGTCTTTTGGAGGAGGCACTTGACAATTTATAAGAGATTCCAAGATGCATGGTTGTACCAACTAATCCATATGAGATGTGAAGTGTTTGAACGTGCTTGTTCTATCCGGACTACATTTTCCACTTCAGCTTTCACCATAGTTTCATCAAAATCCATAAATGCATATGCCAATACATCAATCATATCATCCATTGACTTGTTGAACTCCATTTTCCTTATCATGCTCATAATATTGATATTACTCATTTGTTGATTTGTTGGTCTACCCTCAAGTACAACACTAATCAATGCATCAGGGCATACAAGACCTTAAAAACCTTAACTCATTAGGAAACTCATTTTTGTATGTTGTTGTGTAGATTACTATTGCATATTATATGCATTTGCTCTTGCACAATATATGAAGAAGAAAACCTACTCCCTCTTCACTAAGCAGCACTAGCATATGGAGGCATGGCCTCCCAAGAACAACATAAAGAACAATAATTATGTAGCCCTTGCTACATTATGCATTCAGATTCTTGACAGTACTACCTTGACTTAGTTTGATTGTTGCTGTTGAGATTGCAAAAAAGTTTAGCTATTGTTGCTACCTACTTGACTCAGTTTTGTATCTACCTTCACTCAATTTTATTGTTGTTGTTGCCTTGTCCTTGAAGACATATGGAATGATAGTATTGCTTTAGGCTCTTCATGAGCATGTGTTGGAGTTCAAGGTCCTTGTGGGATTCTTTGCAACAAACTAACTCAGGATAGGATTATGCAAGGACATAGACCTCACCCTATAAGAGAAACAAGATGTCAATAATGAATTCATCCTTGATGATTTCTAGTTCTGCATATAGTTCTTTGTCCACCTACTACTAGCCAAGATAACCAAGGCTCCTAGATGACGCCCTAATAGTTTCAAAACCTCCAGAAGATTTGGCAATGAAGGAGTCTCATACTATTGAGCTCAAAAAGAAATGTAGATAGGAGGAGATGGCCAAGACCAAGGAAGTAGCAATCATCCATATTATGTTGTGTAGATTATACTTGTTCTCCAAGTTCATGCTTGTACCACAAATACATGTAGGTGTTATACCATAGAAGTATGGAACCTCCTCTACTCCAAAGCAGTGCCCATTTACATCAAGAAGTATGCTTGGTCGTTGTGCTGATTGTGATATTGTCCAAAATGTCAATGATGCCTGGATCATGCAAGGGGAAAGTGAAGCATCCTTAAGCTTTAGCTATGGTATGTTTAGAGGAGAACAATAGAAGTACTCAGAATTTACGGTGTGCACATCCTTTGAATCATCAATTGTACGCCCTTGAGAAGGTTCAAAGGCTTGTAGTTGCACAGATTAAGAGCTTTCTAGGAAGATTAGACTGGGTCAAGTCCTATAAATATCAGATGTCACTGATTGATATAGAGGATAGTCGTGCTTGCAATCATATATATCATAGTGTAAGGATCCATATTTCTTGATGGCTACTGGCCCTCAAAGTAGCCTTTTCCTTTTGCTTCCAAATCTTGAAATTGATTTTGATTTTGCATACCTTTGAGTCCTTTGTGATTTGAAAATCCCTCATCAGATCCAAAAATTACCCATACTTTGCTTGTTGTTTCTTGAATGTTTCCTTCACTAATCTAAGGTATATAAATGTACTGAATATTGCCTGCATATTGAGACATCTTTGTGGCATGTATAGGGCTAGAAATCTTGACATGAATATTTGTTCACCTATTGAATGGTACAACTCTGATCACAGATTCCTCCATGGAATAGTCCATGGTGGGACAAGTAATCAACAAAGATGCATGCTTTGTTGGCTTCTCAAAACTAGCAGCCTTTCCATAACAACATAGTGTAGAAACGACATGTCTTATTGTGTGCTCAAAACTATGACCTTCATGCAGTAGCAGAGTATAGAAATCACTTTAGGATACTCCTTGCTATGTGCAACAACTTAGGGTACAAATTGCTTTTGGATGTTTCTCCTAGCAGCTGCATTTCAAGATCTTAGACATCTTTGATAGGACATCCCTTCTCTACTAAGACACAAGTATGCTCTTTGCATTGTCTTCTTGCATGGCTCTATATATCTTGATCCTCAAGGGTAGCTAGTCAAGCTCAAATTTGCATCCTTGAATGTCCTAAACTTGAACATAGTTGATCCGTATGGCGATAAGCACATCATCACCAAAATTCTCAACAAAAGAAATCATTGTGCTCGCAAATATTGGATAGTATGTCAAATGATTCTCTAAAGCCTAATTTGTATGCATGTCTTGGTAATAGCCTTTTCTTATACCTCCTCTATTGGATTGGATGTAAGTAATGGTAGCTCACCAATGGCCAAGCTAGTT
The DNA here is from genome assembly GCF_053477565.2 of Lygodium microphyllum. Taxonomy (NCBI): domain Eukaryota; kingdom Viridiplantae; phylum Streptophyta; class Polypodiopsida; order Schizaeales; family Lygodiaceae; genus Lygodium; species Lygodium microphyllum. The sequence goes on from NC_141161.1 coordinate 33,136,774, forward strand.
GGTTCTCTGCTTCAAGTTGTTTCTCAAATGTGGCAACATGAAGCTACTTTGAAGGCTCTCTTTCAAGACAAGAGAATGAATAAAAGATACACTATTGGAGATACATCACCATGGGTGTTGCTGCAATTTGAAAATGTTGGCAAATACTTATTTACAATGGATTGGTCTACTAGGTTGAATGGTTTTCTGATGCAACTGTAAAGTGAACTAGTAGATTAATGTCTGAAGCTCATGAGCAAAAACTAGGGAATAATGATGAACTGAAAATTTGCATCAAGGCTAATGATCTAGCAATCATGAACCGGCCTCCAAGACCCTTGCTCTATAGTTTGGGGAGATACTAATGTGCATTCATGCCATTATTCAAGTCATAAAACATTAGTATCATTGCATCTTGATAGAGTTTGCTAGCTAGAAAACTTTGAAAAGTTCAATGAGCCTTTAATCCCAACCTCCACAAGGCAATTCAAACCACCTAGTCGTGTAGAAGAGCAACAATCCTCCTTCCCATGAAAGATGAAAATATGGATTCTTAGAAGTAGTTGTTGCTTATCATGCTATGGTGAAGCTTATCCTTGTAAGCAAGCACTTAGAGCCACAAATTAGTAAAATATTGCATATCTCATGGCAGTATAGTTGCTGTGAACATCCTAAGGTACTTGCTTCAAAGAACATGAGAATTACCATCAAAATAGTACCAAGCACATGAAGCTTAGGGAGCCATGGCACATACGCTTCTAAGCATCAACCTCCACACTTATATATGAAATTGTACCAAATCAATTATCTAGCTGTTGTAACAGAGATATTTCCTTCTTCAAGAGAGCCATGAAGATGGATTAAAGCCTTGCTTGGCACTATATCCGGTTAGAATTTCAAAGAGTGAAAGAATCACAATAAGAAAGGAAGATAGCCTTCAATGATTGCCATGGATGACTTTCCAATGCCATAATAGTGAGCCAATGGTCAAAGAAGACTTGGAATACCTACAAATTTATGCATGTCTGAGAGAGCACAGAAAATAGTAAACCAATCCAACAAGACATGTCAACTCCACTATACATGTGGAGTAATACTCTAATGTTTATACTCTTGGATTTTCAATAGGCTGTCAGAAACTCTCAGATAGATCTATTCATACAGTCAATAAACTTCAGCATAGAGTTCATGCCTTCACCCTAAAATAGGTACAATCAACACAAACTAGTCCTATAGGCTACATGAGTCCCATGCAACATATAAGGACTCTTGTAAACTCGAGATTAGTAGTAGGAATTCGCAAAGAATCAAAGAACCATGTGCAAAATGGCTATTGAGTTGAAACTTTATAAGAGATTCAACAGAGATATGCAAGCTTGCTTAAAATGGGACCTTGTGGCTATGAAGCCCTTCCTATTTGTGAAGATCTTCAAAGCAGAATAGAGGTTGATGTGCATTGCAGTTCATCTGCTTGGCAATGGAGGTAGAGATTCCATTTCATTTTGTCTGCTAAAGTTGAAAGTCTAGAATAACATCATTGATTAAGCTCAGTCCCTCAAGCCATCAAATAACCTCTTGCATTGTTGATACTATCATAATGTTTGCTAAAACTCCATGAAAATGGTAATGAATCCATGGGAAATGGAGCGGAGAAGCTTATGAAGAGTTCACTGATCTCGGAAGGCTAGGGTTTGGAAGAAAGAAAGAGATATTTGTTGGTTGCCTACATGAAAATTGTTTGAAAGCGTCTCCAAAATGCCTATCAAAATGGCTAAAAATTGGTCCACAACCTATTATTTTGGCCATCCACTACCATATCTATCCCTCCTTAAAAAGATCTTTAGACTTTTCTTCTTCCAATTGTAGGTGTTCTACAAGTCACTATTGTTAAGGTTCATGTCTTGTACTTGTAGTATATGTTTGAAATAGATTTTTATGATGAAAATTGGGACTAAATATGAAGGAAAAGAAAAGAAAATGGATCAAAGAACAAGGCTCTGATACCAGTTGTCATGAAGGGACTTGAGAGGAGAGAGAAGACTACAGAAAAGAGAAGAAGAATGCAAAGGTGAGAGAAAGTCTAGACAAGGAGAGAGAAATATTGGAAATGGAGAGAGAAAGATAGGAAAGGAGAGGATGCTGACAAACATGAAAGGAATGGAAGAAGCTTGAGAGTTGAAGGACACATTGGTTTTTGGTAAAAAAAATCATATGTACATATGTTCCTTTCACATTTTATATACCCCTAATTCAACTCTTTACAACTATTAACACATCAATTAGTTCTTAATAAAAGGTATATACTTATATTTTAATTAATATAATATATATAATTATGTGTATATTTTATTAATTATTAATTATGAGAGAGAGAGAGAGAGGAAAAGAAGAAGAAAAAGAAAAAAGAAATCTCAATATAGTTTATGGGTTGTCAAATTTATGTGATCTTATTGGCTTAGTGTGTGGATAATATGCATGCTATGATAGACTCAATGTGAATAGAAATCACTTAAATGTGTTTGTCTTTGAGAAATTTTGAGAAATGGTCACATAGTTTTGTCAGAGATATAGTTTAGGCTTCATCCCTTTTGCTCTACACACATTAATGAGTGTCACATCCCCATGTATTGTGTCATTGTGAATTCAACACTATATCAGTCTAAGTTTCCAAATCTTTTGAAGTTTGGATTATGTTTCTTATGTCAACCTCCCATGAATCCTCTTGCCACATGAAACGTACTTTCAAACCTCACTACAAAGCACAGAGAGAACACCAACATGAAGTGTCAGGTAAATCTAGGCACGTATGACTATAATGTCATAGGTGGCTCACAATCAATTGAAGCAAAGGTAGCTTTTATAAGAGTATCCTCATGCACGTCACTTTAAAAATGCTATGTGCAAAGTGTATGCAATTTTGAGTGTTAAAGAAGAAAAACTAATAGCCTAATATCATAACATTGACAATGATTTCAGGAGAAAATTGCCTTTCATAATAAAGATAATGAAATTTCATACAAAAATGAGGTGTATATGCAAAAGTATAGGAAGGTAGAGTTGGACCTCGAAAGGCTATGCTTATTATAGATTGGTGTGGTCATTTGATAAGTGTAGAATAAAGGGTTTCTCTAAGTATGACCCAATGTTCCAAGTAGTCTTTAGAATGGGCTAAATGTGGGATTTACAAGATCAAATCTTGCACATATAGGAAGATAAACAATTAAAAGGTAAGTTAATGAAGACTCAAGTTGATGCACATGTCATTTTGAAGGGTAAGTCTAAGAAGATAGATGTGCCCATTAAAGATCTTGTTGATAATATGAAGTTGTTACCATGGTGCTCTTTTCAAGGCATGAAAGATAAGAGAGTGCTTATATTCACCTTAAGTAGGATAATAGCAAAGAAGCTCTCACTAGATGCAACAACCAATGAACTAAAGTTGCAAGTTTTCCTTTCAATACATTTATCCTAGTTTATAGATTAGTACTCTTTTGAATGCTAAGAAAATCCTCTTTTTTTTGTTGCAAGCATAAAGCTTATTTGAAGATACAAGAGACGATCATAAAGCATCTCAATGATTCTTCATGGGATGAAGTTACACATGAATATCTAGAGTCGACCGAGCTCTATCAACATGCTAAAAGCTTTCTTCTTAATGCTTAAGGATTAGGAAAGTATTAATTCTTTTTATCCTTAAATATATGTTATTTACAATATATAGTTAGTAATAGTTTTATTATATTTTCAAAAATTAACAAAAGATAAAAGAAATGGAAAAGGATAAGCCACATTGCAAGCTAATGAATGCACTCCATAGTTTTTGGTGCCCTTAAAAATGATATACTTTTTAAAAAAAGCAAATCCTTTTAAAATAGTAGTTTTTACAAAAAGTATATAAATTTGAAACTTTCAGTACAAGATATAGGCCTTATACCGACCTTAAAAGTGATGAAAATATTCATAAAGAAAATTTTCCCAATTGTCGCAAAAAGCGTCGTTATTTGTGACGCCATAGAATAATCGGTATTAGTGTCGTTATCAACGTCGCTATTTGCATCGGTATCAGCATCGCAATAATGACACTGATAACAACGCTTTTCGACGCTAATAGCAATGTATGCAATAATTTTGCGACGTTAATAGCGATGGTAACAAGGGAAAAAAAAGTCGCAAGGCAGCAAGTTGCCCTATCACATATAGCACTATGTGCTTTATTTAGGCCATACAAAATAGTTTCAGTAATGTATACAATGCTCATGTAAATAAAGACAAAGTGTACTTAAATCATAATACTAATAAATGAAACAAATATATGATCGCATAATGAAAGTGAGTGGTACAATCATGGCAAGATACTACTACTACATAGAAAATGTTTACACAGATCACGTGACCAAAAAAGAAGGGTATGTGAGTTCCATGGATCCAAGGGTGAGTTATAGATCCTCGCCATTCGAAACCTCATCCCGCCGCAAAGGAGCATCAAACGGACTCTGCAAAAAAAGAAACAACTACACATCAGTCCATCATAAAGTAATGCGTTCTAATTAAATATAGTAACTATGGACAAGAAATATAAGTGACTTACAGGGCTGTTGCGTCCATACAATCAGCCAATCAATGCAGTGAGATCGTGCCTCTACATATCGAGTCTCAAGGCCGGTGGAATTGCGATTTGTAATGGAGTGCTGCAAAGAAAACAAAATACAACTATTAGAAACACTATTGTCAGTACAAAGGATATTGCAAAAAAATAAGCAAACAAAACAAAAGAGAAAATTACAAAGTCCTTTAGATATATCCTGTGGCCTCCCCTCCCAAGAATATGGACCACTCCGATCTTTAGTCATGCCCTTACCGCCTCGCGTTGTTGTCTCTGACGTCCTGGAGAATCTGTAGCCTCCTCTTTGAGTCGGCGCCACTTGTCCGCGTCTAGCCACTCGGGCTTTGAAGACCCACTCTTGAGTGTCTTGCGTGTGTCAGATCGTCTATGTGACATGTATGCACTCATGCACTCCATCATCCAACCCGTAGAAAACCTATCTGCTACAGTTGGTACCGGAAACTCCTCATGCAAGGATGCTACTATGTAGTCCTTGCTCCCCTTTGCTATGTTCTTCCAATGATCCAAGACATCGTGCCAAAAAACTTATTGGCACAACTCTCTCATACAAGCCATCACCCTCCTCCCTTTATCATTCATGATGATGGCTCCTGACCTATCATCTATAAGGTAGGCATACCCCTCTAGGGGGGTATGCCTAAGATGGGTCCTCTCCCACCTATGACCATGCTCCTGGGCATATCCAGGAGACCCATGTACATCTGGTGCACCTACCACGGTAGTATCTATCAGAGTAGTACCCATAGAGGTGTCCCCTATGGACGGATAAGCAAAATCCAGAGTGACTAGAGTAGATGTCCCCACATGTGTGACAAATCTCGGGGGTGACAACTCTCCAGCAGAACGATGAGATGGAGACACTGCATCTGTACCTCCACAACAACCACCTGAGCCATGCTCTCTCGAACCACCACGAGAGCAAGGAGTAGCACCTGTATCCCGAGTCAACCGCGGGCTCACTACGTCCAGATCTCTGCAGCATTCCTTTGAACCACTCCCTCCATCTCGCCCAAATCTGGAGCGTTGACCTTGTCTGCTAGAAACTGAAGTATCAGAGCGTGCCAAAATAGATCTAATGAAGCAGCCTGAGGGTGTTCGAGACAGGTCCTGGTCTGCCATATCTCTAAATCTTGCCATCTAATCTGGAGACATACGCATCAAGATCTCTGTAGCTCCTCATCGCTTATGCCTCGACTCGTCCTTATGATCTAAATATCTGCGAAGATTACCTGCACAGACAAAAAATGATGTTAGCATAATTAATATAAATCATACAAAGCATGGTAATATAAATCTTTAAAAAATGATCTTACTTAAAATGCATATCTTATGTACCCTCATAAGCGATTTGTCAACGAATCGAGTAGGTGGATGCTCCAAGTATGAAGTACCCTATGGTCCCATATCAATCTCCTGACACAACTCTGCATATACTGGAAGATCGATAGACATGTCACCACAAAAGGATGAGTCCACCTCATTCTCAAAGAATTCTTGGACTCCTATATTTCCATCATTGTTACCCGATGCTGGCTCCTCTACATGCTCTAAGCTTTCGATGGCCTCCACCCCTTGCAATATCGACCCCTCTATTTTCATATTGTCCTCATCTATACTTAGAACATCTCTTTGATCATATATTCTTGCACTTCGAGAAACTAAAGGTACAATATACCACCATGGAGGTTGTCAGGGATTTGGATAGAAAATTACATGTTCACAATCACGTACAAGAGAGCTTTAACTATTGTGACACGTACCATGTCGTAATACAATTAAAAAACACATGAGTTCATACACCTGTTCACAATGGACAGACAATACAAACGTGTCGCGCAAATCCATCCATTTTTTTTTCGGAATCTATTTCGAGAAATCTAGATAGACCTTGTCAAACTGTTGCTCCAGCTCCTTCAAGTATCACTTTGAACCACTGCATATCGAATAGGATCATGGAGAAGCTATGGTAATCCACTATGATAATACTTTGCAAGTTTCCATAATACTCCATCTCATCTATAACTGTGTTTGGATCCGTTGCTCGTCGTCGGCTCTCTTGCTCGAACCTTGTCATGATACCACAATTGTTGTGGAGTGCATTTTGTCCATACACTCCATGCAAAAATGCCATCCGCACGACCACGCTGCACTATATATTTTGTATTGTACATTGAAACACTTAATTAGTTGTCGCATATAAAATGTAGATACGAGAAACCCTGAATATGTCATCACCTTTGGACTACATCCCCTCGAGAATTCCCGCTCCTCGGTTGAGACCTCCGCCCCTTTACGAGACGCTGCGGTCAAAGCTCCATCCAACCATCGCGTTGATATAAACTGCAATATCTTATCCATGCCCTCGAGATATCAAATTGGTCGATGGTGCATACTCGTCGAAATTCAGATCGCGCCACGTCTCTATAGAGGCATGGTGCAACATACAAAAGTAATTCACTTTCTCCTCCATTGCAACATCCATTATTTTTTTTATCCCATTTCCAACCACCACATCTCCGGTCAGTCTATCATTGTCCTTCAGCTGACCATAGCATACTGTTGTCTGAATCCACAGTTGGTAGCCACTGTGAAATATGTACTAGTACCTCAGACACCAACCAACCTTCAGCCATGCTACCTTCGAGCCAAGCTCGTTGTCGCACAAAGCCTTTCAGGGTTTTCATAAAGTGCTCCAAGAAGAACATCCATCGCATATAGATAGGTCCAACAATCTCCACTTCATGTACAAGATGCACAAGAAGGTGGATTTGTATTGTGAGCATGCTGGTAGGCAAGTATTTCTCAAACAGACAGACCGTCTCCAGTGATCCGTGCCTCGCGGATTCAATAGAGGACGTCTTAACCTCCTTCTGGGAGATCCATTGCACTAAAGCTGACAACTTGTAAATCGCCCCACATATTTTTGGAGTAAGACATCCTGCGATCGCGATCGGTAGTACAAACTTCCACAAACAAGAAAGCATTATGAACAACGACTACACTCCAAATAGCAAAATACAAAGGTCACTTACAATCCATTTGTAGTATAAACCTAACATATCTTATGCCAATCATGGAATTTTAGCCCTGATAATTGGTTGTCTTTAGAAAACGCAGACCTGAGAGAATGCATCATACCCATCGGAGTGCGAATAGACTTGACTATTTTCTTCACAATGCGTTCTTCTTTAGTGGAAAAAACCCAAGGAGTGCGAGGTAGCTGCAAGCGACCATCAGTACTCGACTGCGGCCAAAGAGCCTCCATATTGCCTGCCTCCTTCAAATCCATTCGTGCCCCTACAATGTCTCTCTTTCATGTGATATGGTCCCATAGTAAGCTATCCATGTTCTTGAATATATTTATGGGATCCAACAAGTGGTTGATCTATAAGTGGGTCCAATATAGCAACTTGTAGAAAACTGAGAACCATCGCATCACATTTGGATGTGACTCCATGTAGACCATTTTCAGCTCGTACCAGCTTTGGGCATTCATATATGCTAGAGGTCGTCTAAGAAAATCTTCCCTGAGTTCATGACCCTCTGGCAAGAAAGCGGTGTACCCTTGATATACCATCTTTTTCATGGTTCATGACCTTCGGGAGTCTAACTGTGGCCCACACAATGAACATACATGATAACTTGAGGTAATCATACCTATCCCAACACCTCTATCTAGTGAATACAAACTTGAACAAGCTATGATAGATATTACCAATGAGAACGAAAGCCTACTTACATGAGCACTCTCCGAATCTCAGAAAGTCATGTATGGCCCTCATGAGAATTACTCAAATATTTTCGGACCATCGACCATCGGGCTTACTCATATCTTGCACGGTGACCCCCTCCTCCCACAAAATCTTAAGCTCATCGACTAATGGATGAAGATACACATCCATATTTTTTACTTTGTAGCGGCTGGGAATGAGTAAGCTAAGGTGAGATGTCCTTTCTTCGTAGAAAGCCATGGAGGGATATTGTAGTTGACAAGGACTATAGGCCGCACATTGTAAGAAGTTGAGCGCAAACCGAATGGGTTCACGCCATCCATAGCAAGACTGAGGTGAAGATTCCTTGGCTCTCGGGCAAAGCCTGGGAAGGTAGAGTCAATATGGCTCCATGTACGTAAATTCGCTGAGATTCGTTGAACTCCATCTATGGACCTATTTTTTGCATGCCACGTTGTCAAGCTCACCATGCCGGGCGTACGAAACACGTGGTTTATGCGGGGGATAAGTAGAAAGTGTCTAAGAACTTTTTGAGGGATGGTTTTTCCTTGCAAGTCCTATCGATACCTGTGAGCACCGCACTTTGGACATGTCTCCATAGTCTTGTATTCTCCTCGAAACAATATGCAATCGTTGATACATGTATGGATACTATTGTAGTCCATACCAAGCTTTCGTAAAACATGTCGTGCATCATCACAAGACTCAGGCATGGTATTTACAAGTGGTAATATATTATACTTCAGTAACCTGAAAAAAAATCATAAAACACCTTGAAAAAGCACAAATGTTTTTAATGATAGTGCCAAAAAGAAATCAACAAAGCATACATACAAGTACCTGAACAACTTGGTCACACTCACATCGCTCCACCCGTATTTTACTTGCACACTTAGGAGTAAAAGCAGTGTCTTCAAGCGAGATACTCTGTACCCATGATATAATGGTATGGATGCTTCCTCTCTAAGTGGATCAAAAGTCTTGAAATCCATGTGTATCATTTTTTGATCATTGCATCCATCTCAAGCTCCAAGATTGTAGGTAAGTCTCGAAGGTTGCCTGTCTCCTTTGGTATTGACAGTATAGATTGGGTAGTACCTTCCAAGTGGTGGATTGACTCAGGCATTCCATCCATTGCATGACCATGAACTCTTCTAACTCGTTGCAAAGGGTGCACTCCTTGGGATGAGACATCATCTCCCTGGATAGAAAATTTGCCAGCTACACCCAATGTTTTTGTATATGGTATTCAATTAGCTTGCGAAACAATGCATGATTGATATACAATTTTCTTACCATTTGCTCAAAATCTGAGATCGCTTGATCAATGATCTCAGATTGAAACTCACCGAAGCATCATACGTATTCTATAGACAATCGACGTTTTCGTCTAATTGCCAGTTTACATTGAAAGAAAAAACATGGGACACGTTGATTAAGATACGTCTCGTGATATTGAACATCACGACCTTCATAATTTTTCATTTTGTCTAGTGTTACGACAAACAATTTATTTTTTTAATCATTCTTTTTTTCTTTCTTAAATTGTTTGAGAAGGGATTTCTTATCTTGTAACTCAGTAAATTAACGTATGTAAAGTCTCCACCTATCCACAAATTAACGTATGTCGGAGTGTTTTCCGTCTCCTGATATTGCAACGGACCTCGCCACCACACTCTCTTTGTTTTTTATCCATTCATTCTCTTCTCTCCTTCCATCTCTCTCTTTTTCTATTTCTTTATTATGTTGTATGTTTATTCCCTCTTTCTTGTTCCTTTTTCCTTTTTCTCTTCCTCTTCCTCTCTCATTTCCTTTAAGAAAACATCTCTCTCTCTACCACTATCACTACCACTACCACTGCAATAAACAAGAAAAGAAGAAAAAACAACAACAACAACAACTACTACTACTACTACTACAAACAAGAAAACTAAACAAAAAAAAACAAGAAAAAAAAAAACTACTACTACTACTACAACAACAACACCAACAAAAAAGAAAACCACCACCACCACCACCACCACTACCACTACCACTACCACTACCACTACCACTATTACTACGACTACCACAGCAACAAACCACTACCAAATATCACTATCACTACCACTACCACTACAATAAATAAGAAAAGAAGAAAAAAAAAAACAACAATAACAATAACAACAACAACTACTACTACTACAATAGCAATAAACAAGAAAAGAAAAGAAAAAACTACTACTACTACAACAAACAAGAAAACTACTATTACTACTACTATAATCACGACTATGATGACTACGACCATGACTATGACTACCACAACAACTCTCTCTCTCTCTACTACTATCACTATCACTACCATTACCACTACCACTACAATAAATAAGAAAAGAAGAAGAAGAAAAAAAAAAACAACAACTACTACTACTACAATAACAAACAAGAAAAGAAGAAAAAACTACTACTACTACCACTACAACAACAAGAACAACAAACAAGAAAACTAAACAACAATAAACAAGAAAAGAAAAAAAACTTCTACTACTACTACAATAACAAAAAAGAAAACTACTATTACTACAACAAAATAGAAAATAAGAAATTAAACAACTACTACCGCTACCACTACTATGACTACCACAACAACAACAAGCAAGAAAAGAAGAAATAAAACAATAATAATAATAACAACCTCTCCCTCCCTCTCTCTGTCCCTCCCTTTCTTCGTCCCTCTTCCTCTCTTTCTCTCTTTCCCTATTATGTTTAATGTTCTCTCTCTCTCTCTCTCTCTCTCTCTCTCTCTCTCTCTCTCTCTCTCTCTCTCTCTCTCTCTCTCTCTCTCTCTCTCTCGTTCATTCTTTCCTTTTCTCTCTTCCTCTCCCTCTCTCATTTCCTCTCCCACTACAACAGAAACGAGGCATAAACGTGCAAAGTCGGGCGCGTCTATATGTGCGTGTAAAAGAGCGTATAAATAGATGCGAATTTTGCATCTATATATCCGCGTAAATAGACGCCAATATAGACGTGCAATTATTTAACCACCTAAAATTAGAATTAATATAATTAAAAAACCAAAGTTAATATTATTTAACCACCTGAAATTGATTCTTGAGCATGCACGTGTGCGCATAATAAAAACCATAAAATTAAGAATACACATTGAATCATTGAACAAAAAAACCAGAGTTAATAATTATTTTTTCATTGCTCTCTAATGAATGGCCGTTTCTCTAGTTGACAAGCTTGATGTAAGTAATTAGCGGCAAGTGATAGAAACCTTATTATACAATTAGTAGCAAGCATTGCAATATATATCTCGTAATTTCTCTACTTGAAGATGATAAAAAATACTTTCTTTTTATTATGGAAAATTCAATTTAGCTTTAAACTTGACTATTGATTCTTGAGTATGCACGTGTACGCATGATAAAAACCATAGAATTAAGAATACACATTGAATCATTAAGCAAATTAACTATGTTACAGTGAATGATCCATCTCATCTTCAATGAGATCAGCCCTTGCTAAACTATCTACTTCTAGGTCTATGTTACCAAGAGGTAACGAAACAAATAAGTCTATCCCACTATCAGATGTGTTGCTATATTGCTCAATAACTTCATCAATATCATCGACAATCACATTATTGTCTTCTTCTGTATTTCCTTGAACATCCTCGCGAGGTTCATCTTGTACTATATCATGCATATCATCCATTATGGTGTCATCATGCACATCATCATTAATTGTTGGATTGTCATCTGTTATCTCCATGTCAGTAATATTACCATATATTGGTTTTGAACGATTAGATATAGGGATGACATACCACCATCGGTTATTGTTTACCATTGGATGATACATAACCTGTATTTGAAAAACAAAAGCAAGAAACTTAAATACTTATTATATTGTGTATATGTATCACATGTATACATATTAAAAAAATAGATTTTGCATATATACTTGCTCTCATTGTTGAGGTAGTACTAATGTGTCATTTTTGTTTTGGTGAAATTTTGTAGAGTCAATGATTACAAAACCACTTGGATGACGTCTGATTGTGCAATGCTCACCATTTGTTACCACTTCTTTAAACCACTTCACATCCAGTACATATATAAAGAATCGTCTGAAGTCAAGCTTCAGAATATCTTGGATCAAGCCACAATAACCTTCCATGGTACCATTGGCATCCTCGAAGTGAGCAAGGACACCACAATCTTGGGTATTTATCTTTTCATCTATACGTTGAGTTCGAAGATGTTTACCCTCACACCAAATAGCACTAGTAGTAAAAGATAAAAGATTAAACATGTCAATTATTTATATAAAATATAACTTATAGAAATAAATTAATTGATAGTATGTCTCACCTTTGATAAGTAACCTTGTGCGTATTCCCACTCTTCTTGAGATATATTAATTTCCTCCTCTTTTTTCATTCTCTCCATTTTCTCATGTAACCAATCTATATCAATATGACGTGGGAGCGCATTTAGATGATCTGAAAATGAGACATTACGTCCATATCTAGTGTGAAATTCTTGTCTTTTGCTTTTTCTTCTTGCCCTTGCTTCATTATATAGCGTCACCCATTTGCTCATTACATCACTATTGAGCACACAAAAACTATTTAACTTACGAAGTTCTTCTTTTGTTAGCACTTTACTCATTCCTTTTCCTTGAGGTATTATAGAGGTCATCCTCAAGTCTTCATCATCTTTCCATAGTCGTGGTTGAGAGGGATCCACTTCAGCAAGATATTCAGAGATATAAACAAGGGATGATTGCACTAACCAACCCTCGCCATGCTTCCCTCAGGCCATGCTTTTTGCCTCACAAAATCTTTCAAGGTTTTCATGAAGCGCTCAAGAAAAAACATCCACCTTGCATGAACTACCCCACAAAGTGCGATCTCATCAATCAAATGTACGAGTAAATGTAATTGAGTAGTCAAAATGGATCGAGGAAAAATTTCCTCCACCAAACAAACCACCTCAACAGATAATACTCGAGCATCTTGCAATGTGTTTGGATCAATTTCCTTCGAGCTTACATATCTGTCACAATGTATTTGAGAATTGTTTATTTTTGTGTAGAAATTCAAAGAAATATAATTAAAAAATACAATGTATACACACTTCACAAGCTCTCCCATCTTGTAAATGATATCACATACATCTTTGGATACACAATGGGATATGCTAGTAGGAAGTACGAACTGAATATAAACAATATTTATAGATCAAATGATTAGTTGAGAAAAAAGTCATCATACCCCAAAGTTTACACATAGTTACTCCACTAATTACTATATTCATGGTTAGAGATACCCTTACTTGAATCATTTTGTGCCAATCTTGGGACTTCAAACCAGATAGTTGCTCCACACCTCTTTTCTTTTTCTTTATCAAGGCTCCTTTGAGACATCTCATACATCCTGTGGATATTCGAAAGCTACATATTTGTTCATTCACTATTTTTTCCTCATTCTTTGACAACATCCAAGGTGCATGGGATAGCTCAATCTTTCCTCTGGGTCCAATGCGTGGCCATGCTCATCTCATGCGACCAATGTTACGTAAATCCTCCCTTACATTGAGTGAATCACGAGCCCTTATCAAGTGATCCCATAATGTAGATACAATATTTTTAAATATGTGCATGGGGTCCAACAGGTGATTGATCTTGAGTTCAGTCCAATACGGAAGACGAAAAAATATAGAGAACCTAACAAACAAACAATATATTATGTAAATAATTTATCATGCTAAATACTTTAAAGTCAATCGAGAGAAATGCACTTCTTACCTACTCATGCTGAGTGAAGGGTGGCTGTCGGTATTAATCAATCTCTCCTTCTAATCTCGAATGGTTAGAGATTGTGGAGTCATTCCATTAGTAGGGAGAATATATTTGGGATGGTCAATAGGAAGAAATCAATGATGATTGTCGTAGATAACCTTCTTTAAATGTGCCGGCCTAGAGGAAACTAGAGAGGGACCGCAAATAGGACATGCATGCTATCCTGATGTAGCTACACCTGAACAAACAAGTGAATTAATAAAATGCAATTGATTCAAGTCTTGAATTTCAAATATAGAGTTATATACATGTACCTGAACACTCTCCGTATCTTGGAAAGTCATGCATTGTCCACAACAACATGGCCTTCAATGTGAAATCTCTAGAGGATGCAAATGCACTTATATCTTGCACCTCAATATCTTCCCATAACATTTCTAACTCTTTAATCAAAGGCTTTAAGTAAATGTCCATGTTTTTTACCTTGTGCTTTCTATGAATCAGAAGGGACAACATTACATGTCTCTTTTTAATTACCATGGATGGAGGAATATTATAGTTCACCAATACCACTGGCCATACACTGTATGATGTGCTTTTGATGCCAAATGGATTGATTCCATTAATACCTAAACCAAATCTCAAATTTCTTGGCTCTTCTTTGAAAATGGGCCACAAATTATCTACATGTTACCATGCCGATGTGTCTGCAAGGATCCTCCATTTTTCATCACTTGAACGATGACTAGCATGCCATGACATGAGCTTTCCAATAGACTTATACTTGAACATAAGTTTTATACGTGGAACGATCGAAAAATGTCGCAAAACCTTACGAGGCACATCCATTAACTTCATCTCCACTTCGTATCTTGATTCGCCACAAACAGGACACTCTCGTGTGAACTCATGAATCCCATGAAATAAGACACAATCATTGATACATGCATGGATCTTGACATAATCGAGGCCTCCCAGTGATGTCAAGTAATGTCTTGCTTGCTCTCTCTTAGTTGGCAATTTGTTTTCTTTTGGAAGCATTTGTGATAATAACCTATATATATTTTTAAAAGTGAGTTAAAAAACCACCAACATATATTTCTGTTTGATTTCAAAATAGAACAATTAATATTATGATTCATAAGCCAAACTGAATTGATACCTACTTCAATAACGCATCCAAACTGATATTAATCCATCCATAAATTGTTTGCAAGTTAAGTATCTCGAGGGACGCACGAAGAACGGAGTACGTACAACCTTCATACAATAGAGTAGATGATGCTACGTATAGTAGATCATCTGGCTTCATAGAGTGACCTTCTCCCTGAATCGGTTGCGAAAATAGATGGTGTACCATGTTGTCCAAAATCTCATCATCTATGACTTGATGGGGCGTTTCATGAGGGCTACTATCATGGTCGTGAGTCTCTACTCTTCTTGAAGACTCTGCCTCCTCGCGTCGACATTTTGCAGCCTCTCGACGCCTGAGAGGGAGCATCTGAGGATGTGGCACCGCATCCTGCTCAACCATAAAAGGGAGTTTCATGTACGTTGATATATATTGAGTAACATAGACTAGCAATCTTAGTGGTAAAAAAAAAACAATGAATACTGGTGATTTTTCTCGGTCCTATTCTCCATACAAGCTGAGGTGTGACATTGCAATTCGACGTACTTGAAAAATACACCCTCGACAACGATCACACGTGCATTTAATTTTTCATCGTAGCCATGCATCTCGATTATGAAGACGTAATGTTTCATCCTCACTTGAGGATGTGCTCGTTGACTCATCAGCATACACCTCACTAGGTGATGATGACGACATGATTAAACCTAATTTATGACAACATCAAAATATTTGTCATTCATATGTTTACATAAAAACTTCAAGCTAGCGTATTAATTATTCTAAGATCTCAACTTTAAATACACAAAACTCATCATAAATACATTAAAACTTATGATAAGAATTCACTATCAAAACTTATCTTAAAAACAAAAAATTATGATAAAGCCTAAATGTGCATCTATATCCGCGTTTACGTACGCATCTATATTAGCGTCTATTTGCGCGTCTATGTTCGCGTCTATACTCGCGTTTACATGAACCTTAGACGCGCATATACACGCCAAAATAGACACACACGTGAAAATTCAAACCATACTTAAATCATTTCTTTTCAAACTCTGTCTTTCCTTTCTTACATTTTTTGCAGTTCTGAAGCTTGAGTTTAGCCGACATGCAGTCTCTTCATGCCTCACCTCCTCATGACTCACCTCTTTTTTCATTTCAAACACACAAGAAGGGAAAAAGGAAAGCCAAGAAGAGGAAGAAAGAGAAAACAAGAGAGAGGAGAACAAGAAGAAGCAGCAAGCAAGCATCAAGGGAGGGTAACTTACCAAGGAGAGGAAGAAGCACCACCACCGACCACACCAAACACCCAAGGTGACTCTCTCTCTCTCTCTCTCTCTCTCTCTCTCTCTCTCTCTCTCTCTCTCTCTCTCTCTCTCTCTCTCTCTCTCTCTCTCTGTGTCTCTCTCTTTCTCTCTCTGCTCTGTCTGTGTATTAGGATTTTTGATTCCATTATGTATTGCATTTTGTAAATCATCAATGGCGGTCGTCAGACTAGAATCAACTGACTAAGCGTGTCTGCCAGCGCGTCTACACTTCAGTGTAGACGCAGGTATAGACACAAAGAAATGTTTTCTCTCATTGCGTCTGAGGACGCGTCTTAGAGCGCGTGTGCTCTGTAATATACATGCGATGATATACACACGCGCCAGATCATTGACCTGGAATATGCATCTGACAATGCGTCTATACTGCATCTCAGATGAGAATATAGACACGCTGGACAGAGGGTTGACTTTAGGAATGCGTCTGAGAGCGCGCCTAACTTGCAATTTAGACGCGGTCATACACGCGCCAGGTCTACCAGCTCTGATAAAAAACAATATATTTTTGCAATGATGAATGTGACAAATCCCATGTTTGTGTTTATTAGTTTTCTTGTTTATGAGAAGTATTAGCACTTAAGTTTTATGCTCAATGTCTAAAGAAAGCTCTTTGAAAATGTTTAGGTATGGATGAAGGTAATATATGATTTTTTGTATGCAAATAAATTTATCTTTTTTCTGTGTTTTTTTTTCAGATGTTGTATCCTGATTCATCTAGCAATGACCCGGATTTGGATCACATGAATGATACATTGGCCTCGTTCGGCAAGGGGATCAATGTATTTTTTGGAGGTTTTCCTAATAGGGAAGACTTCATGGGAGAGATGACCAGACACCTTGGACGCTCTCCCATAGCAAACGAGGTGTTCAGCGTCATATCTGGAACACCTCTAATGTCTTTGCCTAGCATTACTTTCCAAACTCCAATTGTAGGTACTCCACATGTAGGTACTCCACGTGTAGCACCTATACGTGCATCGGTTGAAGGACAAGCGTCAGCCGACGCACGTGCATCTGCAGAAGCATGTGCATCGAGCGAGGCAGAGGGTAGTCGACAGAGAGAAACGAGGGAGAGTCGAGGGGGAGGATGAGGCTTGTGTGGGGGTTGCCTAGGAGGTGGCGAGCGATCACCCTCACCAGTAGATCATGTAGAGGAGCCAGTACGCCAGTACTATAGAGTTACAGATACTGGTGGCATCTTCCATGATGATGAAGGAATGGATGTAATGGCGTACATGAGGACCATCGTGCATGCGACATATAAAGATTATTTCATCTACTTCAAAAATAAAAAAAGCGGCTTGTGGTAGGAGGTGTTGAGGGCAGTCCATAGGAGGTACCCAAATCCTGAGAGTCAGCGATTCTTGGATGATTGGGGATGCACAAAAGTGAGGGATTTGCTTCACAACAAAAGATCCCACCTCATGACACGGGCCAGGGACTCACTGCGGAGGCAGGAGGAGGGGCGTGGAGCCTATAGCCAACCACCTATGTGCCACCGCATAGAGCAGAAGAAAGCCAAGAAGAAAGTAGCAGAGAAAGTGAAGAGTCGCCAACACGCAGAGGCGCGACGAATCCAAATGGAAACCATGGGATTGTCGCATTACGGATCGGGCGGCAGAGAGTCATGGGAGGCAAAGTTTGTAAGTATATTTTGATTTCTAGTTTTTTTTAAATTATATTTCTTTCAATTCTTTATATAATTTTTTCTAATACATTGTGTCTCATAATTGTTTGTATAAATCATAATTGTTTTGCAGACTAGTATCATTGGTAGGATACCTACTCGTAGAGAGGTAGGTTACCATCGAGGCCATAACCGCGCAGCCACATGGCTTCACTTCTATGAGGAGGGTCTCATCACTAAGGACCAATATAACTGGGTTATGAGGATTCAACAGCCAGAGGAGGTATGTTATTCTTACTTTCCTATTAAAAGTATAGCTAATTATAACTTTTTCTCCATCATGTCTACGTAAGCAACCTTGATCTTTTGTGTGTGTAGGCGAACCCGGATGTGGAGCATAGCGAGGAGGGGGATAGTGATGCTAGTAGCCATGGTGGTACTAGCGAAGATGTTTCTTCTTCACATTCATAAAGGAGCACCATACCTCCTCTACGGCCTTGTTTTCTTGTATATGTATTATCCATCTTTGAGCCTACTGCTTGCGGCCATGCTTTAGGTCCCAAGCACTTAAATTTCCCATGTAAATGCTTTTGAGCTATAATAAATACATGGACTTTTATTTTCAATTCTCCTGCTTTTAGATCCATTGTCTTTTTTCCAAATGCACAATCTGATGTATGGGAGGGGGAAAAAAAAAACTAGAGAGCATATGCTTCTGGTTTTGATGGAACCTAGAACGGGCCGGCACTGGCTCGTGCACTAGCCGGACCTCTATCTCACGCGCTCAACAACCCCACGGCCTCGCGGCCAGGAGCGTTGATGACACATACATTGCCTTCCTAAATGTCTTGCATTTGTATTACGTCGTTTGTAGTCCACTTTTCTCTCACCTACTACTCCTCAAAGGGAGTCTCTTACACATTGCCTAATGGCACGAAGCACAGACATAGGGGGTCCTCCAACGGCTGAGTGCCGCCACCCCTCTGCGACTCTCCTACACCTTGGGGATTGGCCCCTCGGTGCGTCACTCAACATATAAACATTTCGCACAAAATCGACTCAAGGCACCATTTAATCGTATACAGGAATGTACCATTGTCCTTACTTCTCTTTCCCCTAGACCCCACGACTAGCCTATGGATTAGGGTGTCCTGTCTCTCACTCAACGTGGGTCAAAGTCCTAATGAAAGCAATTGCTGTGTATCCAGGATTTCTGATACCTTTAAATATTTCCATGATTTGTGCATATTGTGGATGCCAAGTGATCAAACAATTATGAAATCAATATTGTGCACATGCAGAAAATATCCTTTCAATGGTTTTCAACTACCGTTCTTATGCGGCGCTGCACGAACCTAGCACCGAGGACACTCTCGTGCTACTATGCTCTTATTTTATAATTATTCACCGATCTATATGGCATGCACATAAAAACATCAGTCTTTTCATCATTTTACTCCACATTTAGACACACTTTAACCACTCTACCCTCCCATCGATCAAATGTTGCATTGTTGTATGGATTTATAGGACATTTTGCCATTATTTTATGTGTAGAAAGCGGAAAAAATACACTAGAACAAGAAGGTGGGGTTGAACTGAGGCAAATCCTCATGCTTCAGTTTCCACAAATATTCACAAATATTGTTCTTAAATTTTATTAATTTTTCGCATCCAAAATGCATTTTTCCCCTATTTTTAGTGATTTTTCTCTATTTTTCTTGTATTTTTTCTTATTTTCTACATTATTTTAATTACTAAAAATTCAAAATAGGTTATGGGCTGTGGCCCTTAGTTCCTTCTTGCAGCAAAAATGAAAATTTAGTTGGTGTTCCTATTCATTTTTCCATTTTTATGATCAAAAACATCATTTTTCTTGATTTTCCATATTTTACGTGTTTTAGTGTATTATTTTGAGCCACAAGATGTATATTTTTCTGATTTTCTGATTATGATCAACAAGTACCCATGGAAAACAGTAACATAAACAATTTTTAGCCCACATGAACAACACTTTATCAATCAAAAGCCATAAAATCTCAAATTTCCTTTGAAAAAAAATTGAATTACCGCTTATTTGCGTGTTTCGGGTTTCATGTCCATGGCTGCAAATCTGAAAATCAGCAGCACTTCATGCTCAGCACGATCACAAATCACCATTTCCATCCCATGGAGCAATCCGATCCATGCCGGACAAGCCTCCACCATTCTTTCTTATTCCTTCCTCTTCCCACATGAATTCCCCCTTAGAAGAGAGAGAGGGAGGAGAGAGAAAGACTAGATCTGGTTCTCTTCATTCAATCCACCATTCTACGGGCGAAGGGCGGCGATAAGATCGGCCAAGAAGGAGAAGATCAGCCCCAATGTCTGTTCCATGGGGTACTCACAGCCCACAATCATGATGAGAGAGGAGAGAGCGAAAAATGCGCCATTTCTTGATCACGCCATGTCTTCCTTCTCTCTCCACGTTTTTTGATCAAGAGGTGCATAGAATTTTGGGAGGGAGGGTCTAAACTCAAAAGGCATGGCCAATTTTGGCCTCCCAAGTGCCCACCTTTTCATATCTTGACCGGTTTCTTGGCCATTTCCCCGTCCGGACTCGGAATTGAGCTCTGAAAAATCCTAGGCGTCTGGCTTAGCATCCCGCATTGGCTAGTAGCTCGTGTCAACCCATACGACTGTCTGAAAAATTATGAAAAATCAACAAGTGTCGCTCGGGCACCTTTAAAGCACTTTGACGCTTAAAATCGTTCTAGATCGAGCCGCCGCCTTTGGCGTTGAATATTTTTCCCTTGATATTCATAATTTTTAGCTATTTTTAAGCACTTTTTGGCACCAAAATTCCGCTCTCATTGGCGACCATGGGATAGGGCGACTCTGCCCGTTGAATCCACGAACATATCTGCACATAAACAACCAAAGAAGCATCAAGCTGATACAAAACAAACATATAATAAAACTCAGCACAATGCTCCCCCTACCCCCGGACAGAACCAAGGCATGACATCCACAAGGAGTAGGCCTAGCATCATCTAATAGAAGATCCAAAGTGAGTCACTAACCAGCTGCTCCAACACAGCCAAACTAAAAACCTATCAAAGCGGTTGCCCTAAGTGGTAGTCTGAACTACTTACCAACTAAAGACAACACAACTAGGAGCTCCTACAAGGCGAGGACTCCTATAGCTTGATCAAGGAGTATTTTCTTTCAGTACATTTCTTCTTTTAGGGTTTTTATTTTATCAACATACTTGGGCATGTAAAAAGGAGGAAGCTGAGCGTAGTGACCCAAGGAGAACAGAGCATCGGTCTCAGGACCTGTCTCGACACCCAAGAACCTACCAAGCCCTCGCAAGGCGACACTTAATCCTTTTCTAATGCTCACTTTTATTTTCGCTCCAACCTTCCTTGTTTTATCATTCTTTTTCCAGCAAGAAGCCACCCCTAGGAAGACAAGGTATCGGCCTCGGGTCTGACTCGTCCCTAGGAACCTACCAGGCCTTCGCAAGGCAATGATCAACTGCCTATACATTTTCATTTCTTTTCTTTTCTTTGATAGGGATTAGAATCCCTTTTTACATACCTTCGTATTTATATTCATCTTTTGGGATGTTCAGGGTTTCTTGGCATCATTATTATTATCTTCTGGCAGGCTTCTCTAACTGCCTCACTACTAACAAGAACTCCTAGGACTGCTGCCTAGCAGGCTAGCAGAACAGGGCCACTGGACTTCCTTCTAAAATAGGTCATTCGATGCCTGGCAATGTCTTTACAGGAGGCAAGGACTACTCCGACCTCCCTCAAACATACTTAGCCTAAAACTGGGACTTCATGCCTTGGTTGCCGGTCCCCAACAAAAATGTATCCCCTTGACAAGTATAAATACGCTTATAACAGGAAAGAAAGGTACTCGGAAAGGAGAGGTATCACCTGGATTGGCCACAAGAAGCTTCCATCACAGCAAAGGCTCCTCCAAGCTCCACCAAATTCCACGAATCACAAAACCTGTCCAGCACAACACTTAAAACAAAAACCCAATTAAACGCACCCGCACTAGACAGGGAAATGGCCCTCTTGGCCTAATGAAATAAAATACTTCACTACAAAACTAAATCGGCCCTCTTGGCCTAACGAAATCTAGAGTTAATATCCAAAGCAGCTAGCCTTCCTAGCTTAAAACTAGATAGGTCATTTTAGTCCACGTAATACTGATGTCCTTGGCATATACATCACACCCTCTCAGACTACCCAAGGTACCAAAGATAGCATATCATAGGTCGACTAGCCCCATGCTACTCATGCAAGTTAGCTAAAAGCTTAATCTTGTATTTTTTTTTTCTTTTTTCTTTTTTTTTTCTTTTTAATCTTATGGTTTTCTTCTTGTAGAGCTACAAGTCCAAGCCTTTTCACAAATAACTCATCAATAAGACCGATCCCTTCTTGGGCACTATGACCTGAATGAACAACCTTAGTGGGCTCGCATGTCCCACATTTATTGTAATCCGAATAACCTGGTCATTCAAGCAGCTGAGTGGCTCCTTTGGGAGAAAGAATCATAGCTTTGTACTCATTCAAACCTCCCCTATTTGGGTTTTCACGTAGATCAGTGTTGCGACCCAAACTAGGTAGAACTTCAAGCCTAAGCATATCACATGGGTGTGTCCCAAGGCAGTGTATATGGTCAGATGTATATCCAATCTTACCCTCTTGGGGGTTCAACAGAATATATCTAGATGGGATCCTTGGCCTTGCATCTGACACTCCTGCCATACTTTTGGAGATTTTGGGTCTCCAAACCTATCTCACATTCCCCTTAATATTCTTGCATTCCCTCAATTTGCTGCACTTGTCTAACGAACTCAATGCAAACTTATCCCTATGGCTAAATGGCCTCACATCCTTATGACCTTTGTGAAGCACATGTGGACTTTTAGCATTTTGCATCCTCTTTACAAAAGATGTCTTTACTTGTTTACGTCCATACTGGAAATTTTCTTCCATAAGAACCATGCTTTCACTGGAAGGAACAACATCCACCCGGAAGCATGATTCACTTAGAGATGAAAAAGGTCTCTCAAAAGCCTTTCTAGCAACAAAATTAGAACCACACACATAATTCTTATCAACACTCATAGGCCCATTGGTGCAATCCATATTTCCATCACAACTATCTCTCGTGGAAGTGTTGCAAGCCCTACTGGGACTTACATGGCTTGGAACCTGTTCACTGAGAGGCATGTCATTACTACTCATAAGATGACCATTTTTTGCTTTGAAATTTGGGCCACCAAGGTTCCCCTCATAGGCTACCTGGGTATCAACAAGTGAGCTGTCTTCTTGCAGAAATGGTTGGAAGCTAGGATGCACGTGTACTGAGCGGGGAAAACTCCAAAAGTTTTCCCAACATCTCTGAATATGACCCTCATAATCGATGGCATGCATTTTTGCTTCCCTTAACGACTTAGGATTCTGCAGTCCCACTTGGATTTGCGTATTAATCTCTAAGCCATTCAGAAAGAGCTCACATAGCACATCATTTGGTAGTGCACTGGCTCTTCTTGGCCAAAGCCTAAGAATACTATCAAAGGCTCTAGCATACTCTTTAACAGAAGGATAAGACTCCTGTCCAAACTGCATAAGTTGCCCTAAGACCTGAATCATAGGGAGCTTCTTTTCATACTCATCTAGAAATCTATCACAAGACTTCTCAAATGATTTGATCGACCCTCTTGGGAGGTTCCAGTACCATTTCCTTGCCTCCCCCTTTAGGGTACTTGGGAATACAAGCATCCGATGTATATCGTCAAACCCACTTGCAATACAAGTTAGGTCGTATTCTCTTAAATGAATCATCGGATCCTCATTTGGCAACCCATAAAACCCTGGGAGATCCCTATAAAGAGGAGGACATTTAGTCCTCCCTTTTGGGATCAAGACTGGGTCATTAAAATCTTCGTATTCCTCTTGACCTAATACCAGTGTATTAGGGTCTTTAACCTCTTCCATTTCCACATTTACTGGTATGGAAGAGTCACTAATTCCATGAACTTCCCTTTCCGCCAACTCACAAAGTGGTTTAGAGAGTCCAACACTATGCAATAGGGAATCTATCCCATCATCTGCTAGTGATGTTCTAGTAAGCCTATTCTCATCTACCACCACTTTGCTAGAACTTAGGATAGGTCCTAATGAAATCTTCCTTACTAACAATGGTTTTCCACACACATGGACATCATCCAATGCTTTATGGATCTTGGCAATCACACTACGGTACCCAACTGCGTCGGGCACTAGCATCGAATGTATCTTTAGATCATAATCATCATGTCCTCCTATGTGCATATTAACCATCATTGTCACAGTCTTTTCTATGACATTATCATCATGAATTATCATAGATGAATGTGCCATCTTAGCACTACTTTCACTTTCCCTTTTCTCTAATCGCCATGGGCTATTAATCTTAGAGGTAGCTCCATGGGTATTTTCCCATAGGGACCCAAACTCAAGCATGGTATCACTTTCAGGGCAAAGGGTAAAATAGTCAATCACCCAACATGTTAAAGATCCCACTAGACTATTCAAGATAGACAAAGTATCCATTGGGTGTTGGGAATTTCTTGGATTGACCGTCATACTAATGACCAAAGTTTTTATTAGACTAACTTGATATCCACCACTTCAAGGCGGCTATCGACCAATAAAACCAACAGGTCCCTTATGAGACCAAGATTCGGAGACCGCCACTTATCGGCAGGTCCCGGCAGACGCACCACTGATGGAACCTAGAACGGGCCGGCACTGGCTCGTGCACTAGCCGGACCTCTATCTCACGCGCTCAACAACCCCACGGCCTCGCGGCCAGGAGCGTTGATGACACATACATTGCCTTCCTAAATGTCTTGCATTTGTATTACGTCGTTTGTAGTCCACTTTTCTCTCACCTACTACTCCTCAGAGGGACTCCCTTACACATTGCCTAATGGCACGAAGCACAGACATAGGGGGTCCTCCAACGGTTGAGTGCCGCCACCTCTCTGCGACTCTCCTACACCTTGGGGATTGGCCCCTCGGTGCGTCGCTCAACATATAAACATTTCGCACAAAATCCACTCAAGGCACCATTTAATCGTATACAGGAATGTACCATTGTTCTTACTTCTCTTTCCCCTAGACCCCACGACTAGCCTATGGATTAGGGTGTCCTGTCTCTCACTCAACGTAGGTCAAAGTCCTAATGAAAGCAATTGCTGTGCATCCAGGATTTCTGATACCTTTAAATATTTCCATGATTTGTGCATATTGTGGATGCCAAGTGATCAAACAATTATGAAATCAATATTGTGCACATGCGGAAAATATCCTTGCAATGGTTTTCAACTACCGTTCTTATGCGGCGCTGCACGAACCTAGCACCGAGGACACTCTCGTGCTACTAGGCTCTTATTTTATAATTATTCACCGACCTATATGGCATGCACATAAAAACAGCAGTCTTTTCATCATTTTACTCCACATTTAGACACACTTTAACCACTCTACCCTCCCATCGATCAAATGTTGCATTGTTGTATGAATTTATAGGGCATTTTGCCATTATTTTATATGTAGAAAGCGAGAAAAACACACTAGAACAAGAAGGTGGGGTTGAACTGAGGCAAATCCTCATGCTTCAGTCCCCACAAACATTCACAAATATTGTTCTTAATTTTCATTAATTTTTCGCACCCAAAATGCATTTTTTTCCTATTTTTAGTGATTTTTCTCTATTTTCATTGTATTTTTTCTTATTTTCTACATTATTTTAATTAGTTCAAAATAGGTTATGGGCTGTGGCCCTTAGTTCCTTCTTGAAGCAACAATGAAAATTTAGTTGGTATTCCTATTCATTTTTCCATTTTTATGCTAAAAAACATCATTTTCCCTTGATTTTCCATATTTTACGTGTTTTAGTGTATTATTTTGAGCCACAAGATGTATATTTTTCTGATTTTCTAATTATGATCAACAAGTACTCATGGAAAACAGCAACATAAACAATTTTTAGCCCACATGAACAACACTTTATCAATCAAAAGCCATAAAATCTCAAATTTCCTTTGAAAAAAATTGAATTACCACTTATTTGCGTGTTTCGGGTTTCATGTCCATGGCTGCAAATCTGAAAATCAGCAGCACTTCATGCTCAGCACGATCACAAATCACCATTTCCATCCCATGGAGCAATCCGATCCATGCCGGACAAGCCTCCACCATTCTTTCTTCTTCCTTCCTCTTCCCACATGAATTCCCCCTTAGAAGATAGAGAGGGAGGAGAGAGAAAGACTAGATCTGGTTCTCTTCATTCAGTCCACCATTCTACGGGCGAAGGGCGGCGATAAGATCGGCCAAGAAGGAGAAGATCAGCCCCAATGTCTATTCCATGGGGTACTCACAACCCACAATCATGATGAGAGAGGAGAGAGAGCGAAAAATGCGCCATTTCTTGATCACGCCATGTCTTCCTTCTCTCTCCACGTTTTTTGATCAAGAGGTGTATAAAATTTTGGGAGGGAAGGTCCAAACTCAAAAGGCATGCCCAATTTTGGCCTCCCAAGTGCCCACCTTTTCATATCTTGACCGGTTTCTTGGCCATTTCCCCGTCCGGACTCGGAATTGAGCTCTGAAAAATCCTGGGCGTCTGGCTTAGCATCCCGCATTGGCTAGTAGCTTGTGTCAACCCATACGACTGTCTGAAAATTTATGAAAAATCAACAAGTGTCGCTCGGGCACCTTTAAAATTTCAAGAGGTGCATAAAATTTTGGGAGGGAGGGTCCAAACTCAAAAGGCATGCCCAATTTTGGCCTCCCAAGTGCCCACCTTTTCATATCTTGACCAGTTTCTTGGCCATTTCCCCATCCGGACTCGGAATTGAGCTCTGAAAAATCCTGGGCGTCTGGCTTAGCATCCCGCATTGGCTAGTAGCTCGTGTCAACCCATACGACTGTCTGAAAAATTATGAAAAATCAACAAGTGTCGCTCGGGCACCTTTAAAGCACTTTGACGCTTAAAATCGTTCTAGATCGAGCCGCCGCCTTTGGCGTTGAATATTTTTTCCTTGATATTCATAAATTTTAGCTATTTTTAAGCACTTTTTGGCACCAAAATTCCGCTCTCAGGTTTTTTTTTCCAGTTCTGTTTTGCGCGTCTATCTGCACGTCTAAATGACAGAAAATGCGTGTTTATAAGCGCGTCTACAATGCAGAGTGCATGCGCTTATACACGCGCTAGATAATTCAAATTTAAAAAATAAATTAAATATCTTTTTTTAAAAAAAAGTTTTCTTATTTTCCGTTCGCATCTATGGGTGCTTGTAAAAGCGCATCTACGAGCGTGTCTATATGCCCGTCTAACTGCCAGATAGACGCGCTAATAGACACACAAAATAAATTAAATAAATAGAAATTTTGGTTTATTAGGTGCTTTTATTCACGTGTATATGTGCATCTATTTGTGCGTGTAAATTCGTTCATACATGCGATTATAGACGCAACACTGTAGATGCGCAAATAGACAAGCGGATAGACGGGCCCGTAAGATTTTCTCTATATTCAAAAATCACGTCTAAAAGTGCGTCTATGAGGCCTTTTTGTTGTAGTATCCCTCTCTCAATACACATGATTTTTAACAAAAAAAAGTAAAAGAAAAGGAGAAAAAACAAAAACAAAGCAAGAAGGAACAATACACTCACCGCAAAGGCCCGAGGATGGATTCGGCGGCTTCTCTTTGCCCCCCATACACTTCCTCCTCTTCTTCGCAAACGGCGACAGTGGCGGTGAGAAGCTTACCTTCTCGCTCTTTCTCTCTTTCTCTCCCTCTCAAATGCAAGATGGAGTTTTCTCTCTCTTTCGTTCGTTCGCGCAAAATAACGCACTCGGGTTTCAACCCACGTTTTTTCGTGAGAGCACCATCGCTATTTGCGTCGCTATTTTGAGTCGGAAAGTGCCATCGTTATGCCTCCGTATCCTTGTAGTGTTTTATATAGTTATATGTTATTTTTTACCCAATTTCGTAAAAGAAGTCATTTTCTTAATTTTTTGAGAGAACTTAGGGGAAT
Organism: Lygodium microphyllum; assembly: GCF_053477565.2. Lineage (NCBI taxonomy): Eukaryota > Viridiplantae > Streptophyta > Polypodiopsida > Schizaeales > Lygodiaceae > Lygodium > Lygodium microphyllum. The sequence goes on from NC_141161.1 coordinate 33,165,087, forward strand.
CTTCTTAGGAGAAGCATACAACTTATCCAAAAGGTTTGCAACTATGTTGGTTGCACTATCCCATAACTGAAGTTGCAATATGTTAGTTTGCAACTATGTTAGTTGCACTATCCCATAGCTTATCCAAAAGCTTCTTGCCTTTCATCTTGCCTCATGAAATAGTTGTTCTACTTTGTGATCCAAGCCAAATTTTAGCTATCAAATTTTAACATATGTAACATGTTGCTTGTTTGTAATGCAACAAATGACATTGTTTGGAGCTTTGCGTTCTCTTCTCCTATGATTTAAGCCAAACTTTGGCTTTCAAATCTTTATGCACACACTTGTATATTTGATAATGCAAGAAGATTTACTATATTTAGTCATTCCCATTCTTCTTTGATATTCTCATTGTACATTGTTTTCCATTGTTCTTTTATATTTGCATTGCATATTTTTTGGTAACAATCTATATTCTTGCTTGTGGTTTTCTATAAGTTCATTCAATTTGTATAAGCAATGCTTAATGTGTATGTAGAAAGGGGCAAAAAGAAACCATGGAGCTGTTGATTGTAAAACTATGGTTCTATCGACATTTTTTGAGCCAACAACTCCATGATTTTGTTTGCCTACTACAAACCTCACATTTTAGAATTGCATTTATCAATGCATTTACTATCACATGAAAATTGCAAACGGATTGTGTTTAGATTTTCTCTCGATATCATGTAAAATGTACAATTGGAATGCATTGGAAAGTGCGTCTAAAATTGTGTTGCTTGTTCACAAAATTGCAAACGGATTGTGTTTAAATTTTCTCTCGATATCATGTAAAATGTACAACTGGAATGCATTGAGAAGTGCGTCTAAAATTGTGTTGCTTGTTCACAAAATACATGCAAACATAGACATTGATTATCTGTTGCATGCTTATATACGACTATAGATGTGCTCATTGCAAGTTTTTCTTTAGTTCATAAAATGCATCTATGTTGCCATCTATAGGACTAAAAGCTTACAGCCTTATGGCAGTGTGCATACTCCTTCATTACACATAAATAAGTAAGAAATAGTCAATTACGTATATCACTACACTTTATACTATAAATTGATCATTGTTCAAGGAGAGAGAATGTAACCTCATTTCAACAAACGACTGACAAAAAGAGGGTAGTAACCTCCATAGTAACTCTTAAAGCGTTTCCTTTGGTCATCAATAGAATACTCTTGCACTTATATAAGGTCCATTGATATTGGGCTATCGAATGGGTTTGCCCAATGGATTGGGCGCTCTTCTTATCCAAGTTTTTATTCTCAATCCTAGGAGGAGTTTATCCTAGGAGTTTAGTGACGTGGGCTTGGAGCACATCTAAGTCATTGTTGAAGATGGTGTCATAAAAGCAATAGGGATACTACCGACATATTGTCCATGTGTAGGGCATAAAGTTGGGTCATGGTGAGGTGGTGAGTGCAATAGTGGATGATGGGTGGAAAGAGGGTGGCCCCATAGATGCGTTAGGACCCATGCTTATGATATGGACATAGATGAGCACCAATAGGAAAAAGATGACGAAGTAGAGGAGGAGGATTTCCAGCTTGAAGGTATGGAAACAATTGTAGGAGTAGAGGGAGTAGGCAAAGGTTGTAGGGCCTTGTTTTTTGAAGTGCCATATTTGGTCGCAACCATGACAGGCATGGTGTTCTGCCATTGCCCAGCTTCCTAAAGCTAAAGGACACACATTAGTGTCCTTCCACAATAGGAAGAAGGAATTCAAGCTATGAAGAATACGTTTAGGCAAGTACCTCAGGAAGCACCATGTACTATTGGCACTTGGATGTTGGTCATAACCATTACACTTTTTTAGTGATTAAACACTTGCAGGGCATGCATGGGAACGAGTGAACAACCATGCCAATTGTATAGCCAAGGAGGCCTTGGGTAGTCCCATGTTAGAAAACATATTAATTATAAATGTGTAAAGACCTACATGTAAATATATTACTACATGAAAAATGTTATCCTTCATGATTTTTGAGATTTCAATTGCCTTACTACTAAGTAGGATGGGAAGTTAGAAGCCATATTTGGTCTCCCACCAACACAACTCATAAGGGCATGTATATGAAGCATCGAAATATGTTATTAATTGGAATAAGACAAAAAAGAACTCTGATCCAAACAGGCCTCGTCAATAGCTTAGGACGGACGCCCTGAACGGTCTCACAACTCATCAGGACATCATGTACATGAATGAATTAATAGAAAGCAGGTGGAACATATACTGATTGGAAGCCCTAAACGGTCTCACAACTCATCAGGACATCATGTACATGAATGAATTAATAAGCAGGTGGAACATATACTGATTGCGAATAAGACCAAGAGTTTGCCTGCATGAAAAGCACCCTCGATCTTTGGATCAAATCTCGGGATTTAGTCACAAACAAGCTCATTGGAGTTTTGTGTAGGAAGTCCTCGTTACTCATTTCGAGTACATACACATATAACAAATTGCAAAACAATTGCTGCGATACAGTCATGCCATATTGAGAGTTTCAGTCGCATTACCTTTGGATTCGCCTCGCTGCATATTAAGCTTGGCAGGCCTTATTGTACTTTGTTTTGGTCTTTTTTGGGGGGGCCCGGGGGGCTCCTGAGTCCTACTCTTTTGTTTTTCCTGTTTAGCAACGCTTGAGGAGGGCGCCCTCGATGGTGACACCTGGGCCAAAGGCGACAGCAATGCCCCACTGGCAGCCAGCCTGGACGTCGGAGGGGGAGTCGCTCCGGCGAAGCTCGTCGAGGACGAAGAGCACGGTAGAGGCGGAGATGTTGCCGTAGTTCTGCAGGATGTGCCGGCTGGCGCCGAGCTTCTCCGGCGAGAGCTGCAGGGCCTCCTCGACGGCGTTCAGGATGGCAGGGCCGCCGGAGTGCACGGCCCAGAAGACGTCGTTGTAGCCGGGCTTGGAGGGGGCGTTGTCGAGCGCCGTCCGGCAGAAGCCGCCGACGTTCTTGGAGACCAGGGACGGCAGGGTGCGGTCGAGGTAGAACTGCAGGCCCTCCAGCTTCAGCGTCCCCTCGATGATCTTCTCGGAGTCAGGGGCGAGGACCTCCCCGACCCAGTGGATCTCGTAGAGCGGGCGCTCGACGCGTGGCAGGGGGCGGGCGCCAACGATGACGGCCGAGGCGCCGTCCCCGAACAGGGCGGTGCCCACCAGGTCGTAGGGGAACTTCTCGTTGGGGGCCCGGAAGGTCGGGGCGGCCAGCTCGCTGCAGCAGATGAGGATGCGCGCCCCAGGGTTGTTCTCGGCCAGGTCCTTGGCCACCCGCAGGGCCGTCACCCCGGCGTAGCAGCCCAGCATGTAGAGCATCACCCGGTTCACGTCCGGGCGCAAGCCCAGGGACTTGGTCAGCATCACGTCCGCCCCCGGGATGGCCACGCCCGTCAGCGTGGCCACCACCAGGTGGGTGATGTCCGACGCGGGCCGGCCCCACTCCTTTATGGCCTCCAGGGCCGCCAGGTGCGCCAGCTTCGGCACCTCCTGCGCGAAGATGTAGTTGCGCTGCTCCAGGCTGGGCTCGCCGGGCGTGTAGAACTCCGGGTGCTCCTTCAGGAACTCCTCCGTCAGGATGGAGTAGCGCGTCTTGATGCCGGAGCGGTCGCCTGCGCCGAAGAAGCAGCCAGTATTATTATGAACAGCTTATATACACGAGACTCGAGAGTCTGTATGCATTTTCGCAACTTTTCGACATAAACTTGAGGGCATTCTGAAAGTTCTTTTCACAAATTATAGGAGGCATTGCTGGTTTTGTCGTTTCCCCTTGGGGTAGACACACCTTGTATAATGATGATGCACTGGTCACGATCAATTACAAGAGCAAATACTTACATATGCGCTGCATCTTCTTCTTGAGCTCCTCCTTGTGGCCGCAGTTGGTGATGTCGAAGTACCAGTCCGTGTAGGTGGCCTGGTCGATCTGGTGCGGCGGCGTGGCCCGCCCCATGGCCAAGATGGAAGCGTGCGCTTCCTCAGCAGGCGCTGCGGGCGTCGCTGGGTACACGTGCGGGCCCTGCGAGCGCAGGCGCGGGGACGGCGACTGCACCCAGGTGGGGGTGTGTGGGAGGGGGTTGCGAGGGGACGGCTGCTCCACCCAGGTGTCGCAGGTACGGGGTGTGCCAGGGGCCGGCTGCGCCTGCACCCACTCACGGCGGCCCTGAGCGGCGACTTCAACCTCTAGAAACATGCTTGCTTTGCCGCTGACGGACTTATTAACTTGGATGGAGATCTCCGACGTGCCTGGTCGTAGTTCTGTAGCAGGATGCTCTCTATGCGGCACTCCCTCTGTCTGTGGGTTGACAGTGCGTACAAATGTGTATGCCTCGGGTGTTCCTAGTGTAGAACGATTGTATACCGCCGAACTCTCTCCTTTTATTACTTCGAGACGCCTCGGCACACTATCTCCACGATGCCAACCTTTCCCTATTTAAGCCCCCCGCATTCGTCGACCCTTTCAAACACTCTGCCCAGGGCCCACAGCCCTTCTTTGACTGGTCCTTTCTCTTACCGTTCAAATCAAAAGACGCTGATGATCTCCAGACTCCGACCATAAATAATTATAATTATAAAACGAAACATTAGCGGCCAATGCATCCCGATTGCGGACCTGCTTTACTTGTTTTTATGTCGGTCCACGGACCCACCCCAATGGGTTCACGGGCCACGGCTGTTTACCAGTCCACAATCCCCAAATTAGCTTGACCTTTGGCACCTTTGTCAATGTAGTCTTTGTCATCACTCCATGCAAACATGGTCGACTAACCCTACTAATAAGAATCGGCTCTAGGGTAAGGGGCTGGACAAAGTTGCAGCCCTCAATAGTGTGAAATTTTTTAGAGCACATGCGACCAAAAGGTGTGTCCCAATGTCACTAGAAACAATGAGCACGACTGCTCGAGATGTAGGTTGTTGGCCCCCCAGAAGATGTCACTTTCCACTTGCTCTCCTTCTAGACATTGGTGGCCCTCTTGCTTAGTCTCTGGCTCATTATTAGTGGCACGAAGCAACACAATCGACCAAGGAGACAATCTTGTGCATTCAACCCCTAGAAGCCTCAAAAGAATCAGAGAATACCAATCCCACAAACTAGGGCAACAAGAAAGAGAAAGAATTCCAATCCCTTGATTCAAGAAAGGAAGGAAGTCTCAATGCACTGATTATGTCTATCTATTGATTTGAGGTGGTATAGTATTGCCCCCGCATTGATTTGCCAAAATAAATGGATGGATGGTTACTGCTCACTTCTAATAAATGGATTTCTTATGCACTTTCTGATTTGCCTGTTGGTGTTATGATCTACAAATATGTGATCAACACAAGATCACATATTTGCATCCACTTTGACAATGCCATCCATCAAGAAGAGAAGAAGTAGAAGGGGAGACTTTGCACCTTCCAAAAGATGCTCACTCCCACAACCAATACTATGTCCAAAGGGCCACTACTGTTGCTACTATAAATTCGGAGATAAATGCTCCTTTGATGGATGAGGAGACTCAAGAGCAGCCCCCCATACCAAGGCAGTCATGTAGTTTGCAACAACTTGCCTCTATGTTTCATTAATAAGTTTTTCTCCAATCTTAGAACATATCTCTGTACAACAAGATTGAGTGTATGTCCTTAAAAACATTATAACCATCACCAAGAAACCTCACCAATGGTGAGTAATTGTACAAGGGAGGTGTGTTATAGAATCTTTGGAGTATAACCTTCTATCCAACCAAAGATCAAGATGTTTCTTTGTTTCAAATCTCAATGCATGCTTCAAGGACTTCCATAACAAGATTTGGTTTTATTCTTGCCTTGATTGGTTTATATTCACATTCTAGTTCAATATGAAGATGATAAAGATATCTTTACTACCAATACATGGATTATTGAATGATTGATCCATAGGAAGGAGATGATTTGAAGATCACTTTGAGAAAGCTACATGAATTCAAAAAACAAGAATGAGGATGATACTACCTAGTATGGAAAAGAAGAAAGGAAGACTGCAATGCTTATGAAAATAACAAAACAATTTTGAAATGGAGTGTGAATAAAAAGTAAAATATTTGATTTTCCAATCAGTGACACTTTTACAAAGGCCTAGATTTCTAGGCTTGGTGTTAAGTCACAAGTATGTTATGATTATGATATTTTAGAATTTGAGATATTTGTATTTATTAAGATATGCTTTTTTTTGAAAACATATAATTATTTCTTTTGGTCCGAAAAATTCCTCTCTCTAGGATTTCTTAGAGGGGTGCTTTGAGACCTCAAAATTGCCATAATGTTGGTAGATAAGGATACAAAACTACCAAAGAGGATAGAGAAAGTAAAACAAGGTAGATGGAAGCAATTGAGGATAGAGTTGGATAGATGAGGGTATACATGGGTAGCAAAAGGTGGGTAATTGCAAAGCAAGATGAGAGAGAGAGAGAGAGAGAGAGAGAGAGAGAGAGAGAGAGAGAGAGAGAGAGAGAGAGAGAGAGAGAGAGAGAGAGAGAGAGAGAGAAGCCAAGTTAAAGATAGACATGGACAATGAAAGGTGGAAAAGAATAGGGAAATGTACCATGGTAATGAGTGGATATGTGAGAGATAGATGGGGTGGATGGAGGATAGAGGGGGATAGATGAGGATATGTGAGAGATAGATGGGGTGGATGGAGGATAGAGGGGGATAGGTTGGGGTAAGTTGGGCTAGAGGGATGTAGAGAAGGGTACAAGAGGCTAGATATGTTAAATATTCGATGCTTGAACATGGGAACTAGATCTATGAGAGTGGATAGAGATGTGGAAGGATAAGGATAAATGGGTTAGCACTAAAAAGGAGACCAATGCATTGTATTTGCAGTAAACTTTTTCCTATTTAAGGAGGCATAGCTTAAGCATTTCAAGAATGCCATCCCAAATCCGCCATCTCCATTGAATCAGCATTTCCTAATTGTGGATGGTCATAGCATCCATACAAGATTGGAAGTGGTTCAAAAGGCCAAAGAGTGGGGAATAGATATTGTCACCTCCCCTTGCATACACTGCATGCTCCTCAGCCCTTTGATGTGGCCATCTTTAAGCCCTTCAAGGACAACTTCTAGAAGGAGAGGAATCTATGGCAATTTTGCACCTTCTCTGCACAAGCAAACAAAGGGGACTTGGTTGGTGTCACACCAAGACCATTGGCTCTATCTTGCACAAAAAACAATATTAAATTTGGATTTAAGACAACTGGCATATGTCCTCTCAATCATAATATTTTAGATTTTGCACATCTGCCTTGCTCTATTAAACATGGATATCCATGAAGATATTCAAGTTACACGTGAAAAGCTCATTTGGATACATGCAGCCAAGTTCCAAGCAGTCCTAAGCCTCAAAGCATGGGCAATGAAGTTCCTAATCATGTAGTTGAAGACATGGAGGGTGACGTAGTTGTATTGCTCAACAACTTGCAATATAAAGTAGACGATAATGCCCATGATGGGCACAACAACAATGCAAGCATCATTGATATTCTATGTATACCTTGAGATAATGTCATAATTGGCCACTCAAATGGTGAGGCCTTTATGGATTATTCCAATTCCCTCATAATGAAGTTGTCAAATAGTCTCTTTTTGCTAATATGCTATGATATGTTTCTCCAACGAATAGATATTCTATTAAAAATCATGTAGTTTGCAACAACTTGCCTCTATGTTTCATTAATAAGTTTTTCTCCAATCTTAGAACATATCTCTCTACAACAAGATTGAGTGTATGTCCTTAAAAACATTATAAGCATCAGCAAGAAACCTCATCAATGGTGAGTAATTGTACAAGGGAGGTGTGTTATAGAATCTTTGGAGTATAACCTTCTATCCAACCAAAGATCAAGATGTTTCTTTCTTTGAAATCTCAATGCATGTTTCAAGGACTTCCATAACAAGATTTGGTTTTATTCTTGCCTTGATTGGTTCATATTCATATTCTAGTTCAATATGAAGATGATAAAGATCTCTTTACTACCAATACATGGATTATTGAATGATTGATCCATAGGAAGGAGATGATTTGAAGATCACTTTGAGAAAGCTACATGAATTCAAAAAAGAAGAATGAGGATGATACTACCTAGTATGGAAAAGGAGAAAGGAAGAATGCAATGCTAATGAAAAGAACAAAACAATTTTGAAATGGAGTGTGAATAAAAAGTAAATTATTTTATTTTCCAATCACTATCACTTTTACAAAGGCCTGAATTTCTAGGCTTGGTGTAAGTCACAAGTATGTTATGATTATGATATTTTATAATTTTAGATATTTTTATTTATTAAGATATGCTTTTTTTTGAAAACATATAATTATTTCTTTTGGTCCGAAAAATTCCTCTCTCTAGGATTTCTTAGAGGGGTGTTTTGAGACCTCAAAATTGCCATAATGTTGGTAGATAAGGATACAAAACTACCAAAGAGGATAGAGAAAGGAAAACAAAGTAGATGGAAGCAATTGAGGGTAGAGTTGGATAGATGAGGGTAGACATGGGTAGCAAAAGATGGGTAATTGCAAAGCAAGATGAGAGAGAGAGAGAGAGAGAGAGAGAGAGAGAGAGAGAGAGAGAGAGAGAGAGAGAGAGAGAGAGAGAGAGAGAGAGAGAGAGAGAGAGAGAGAGAGAGAGAGAGAGAGAGAGAGAGGCCAAGTTAAAGATAGACATGGACAATGAAAGGTGAAAAAGAATAGGGAAATGTACCATGGTAATGAGTGGATATGTGAGAGATAGATGGGGTGGACGGAGGATGGAGGGGGATAGATGAGAATAGTGGGATATTGGAGGGGGATAGGTTGGGGTAAGTTGGGCTAGAGGGAGGTAGAAAAGGGTACAAGAGGCTAGATGTGTTAACATATTCGATGCTTGAACATGGGAACCGGATCTATGAGAGTGGATAGAGATGTGGAAGGATAAGGATAAATGGGTTAGCACTAAAAAGGAGACCAATGCATTGTATTTGAAGTAGACCTTTTCCTATTTAAGGAGGCACTAACTAATGCAAATTGAACTTATTCTTGCTTACATACATTGCTACTACGAATGGTTCTCTCTAATACCCTCCATAATTATTAGTTGGTATAAAAGCCACACGTCCTAACCTTATCCATATTCTTCCATTTTTGCAGTAAGCTATCTTGCCCTTATCTATATTCTTCTCTCTTTCTTTCATTGCTACCCTAGTCCATTTCTGCACTAAGCATGCAACTCCTCATGATTGTTGCACAAAATATGGAGATCGTACAAAAAGGCCTATAGTTCCAAAGCGGCCATCATCAACCAAGAAGATATCAAGGAAAAGAACACGATTGGTTTTAGGCCATCAAAAACTATGCATAGGCTGCAAAGCTAATAGGGTCTATTTAGCAAAGGATGCAACAGGCATGAAAACCTTTAGTGAAGAAGATGAACTTGTCATTTGTCTTGATGTTGATGAGGTTGAAGGTGAGGAAGCCACTACATGTGTGAACACTGCAAAAGTTCTACAAATGCTTGGAGGACACCTTATTGGTGCAGCCCAAGTGTGCTGGATCTGTCTTCAAGTGTTGAACTGTGCCAACCACACACGTGCTTCACGCATCGATTCAAACGATGACCATTGTCACATAGAGAGATAATATATATCTAGAGAAAATCCTTGTTTTGACCCTAGGATTTAAGGAGAAACTCTTAGAAAAGATTATGTTGAATCAAGGAAAAGTATGGTAGCAGCATGCGAAAGAATGAAAGGATATTTTAGGTTGTCAAGTTATGATCCCCAACGGGCATAAGTGGTAGATTACAAAATTCCTACCATCCAACTAGAGCAATTGGTTATGAAATTTAATGATGTTCTACTAGATGGAGGCTCAAGAGTAACTATTATTACTGAGGAGCTATATATTATTCAAAAGTTACAAGGACTTGTTCCAGCACCTTTTCAAGTAAAGATTGTAGATTAGTGGAGGCTTCTACCATTGGGGATCCTTAAGAATCGAGTCATTCAAGTTGCAGGTCTGAAATTTCAAGTATGTTTTGCAGTTCTCCATATGGAAGGTTTAGGAGATTCATATCATATGCTGTTGGGAAGACCTTGGTTTAGATTGTCCAAATTGAAGCAAGATTGGGGTGCGGACTTTAACTATACCTTCTAGTGGTAAGGAAGCAAGGTAACCCATAGCTAATCATGTTGTATTGAAACCTAAATATTGTCCATTGGTACTCAAACAATAAATATTGCACCTGAGATAGAGGATGATGAGGAAGAATTGTTTTTACAAGCTAATCCCACCATTCTGCCAGTTTTTTAGGTGGATGTTGAAACGATTTTATCAAAATATAATGTGTTTGTAGCAATACCACTGCAGGAAATAGGTTCATTGCTGCAAGTAGAAGGTTAACCACTCCAGGACACCACTACAAGGAGAGGCTTTATTGCTATAGGCAACATGCTCACTACTATAGAAAAACAATGACCTAATGCATAACAATAGTAAATTTGATGAAGTGAGAATGGATGGTCTTAAGAAATGTATGGAAACTGATGTTAAGACTCAAGAGGAACAAGGTAGTGCTTTAGCAACCACAGAAGAGCCTTTGGATAAGGCCAATCAACAAGCCATTATTGATGTTGAGTTAAAGTATGAGTGTACTATGAGCAAGTTTGCTAGAGTATTTGAAGACAATTCCAGGAAGTTAACTTGGATGATGAAGAAAAGTCTAATCCTATCAAAGTGAGTATTTTTGTTGAGGAAGATTTCAAGGAGAAACTGGTTCAGTTATGTAAGGAATTCCAATACATTTTTGCATGGGAATGCACTTATATGAAAGGTTTTGACCCACAAGTGTATCAACATAGGATCAACTTGAAGGTTGATACTAAACCCCATGAGGAAGGGTATTACCTTAGCAATTCAATGGCTCACTGATTGCTTAACTTGCCCATTTTACAATTTGGTTTTTGGGTTTACTTTCAAAATCATAGCCAACAATATGGTTATGGTTAGGAGTATGATGCTCGCCTAAAGAGAGGGATTAATTGAATCAGAAACATGAATGCATTCATAATTGATTGATCAGTAGATGAAGAAGTAGGCCAATACTTAATTATTATGTATAATTAATCTTCATTTATTATCTAAATTATATATATATATATATAATTACTATATTTAATCTTTATAATCATGAATAATAATGATGACACATATGATATAATTGTATATTAGTGCAATAATATATGTATTAACTACAAGTATTAATATATTTATATAATCAATTATATATAAATTAATAGCTTTTAATATGCTCATTAAGTTTCAATAGAAAATCTATAATGTATATGCATTTAATAGTTAATAAATAAATTAATGTGCATATGTATTATGTGTTAGGTATATAAATTAATATATAACTATAAGCTATAATATTAATTATTTTAGATTATACTTATTATATGTACTTATATTTTATATATTATTTATGTTAATGATAGTTATAATATATGTACTACAACTATGAATAGATTCACAGAATTGACTAGATATTAATAATTAATTATTGTTATGAAGGGACCTAAAAAGAGAGAAGACTACATGAAAGAGAAAAGAAGAGTGCAACATTGAGAGAAAGTCTAGATGAGGAGAGAAAAATATTGGAAATGGAGACTCGAGAGAGAAAGTCTTGACGACGAGGAGAGAGAAATATTGGAAATGGAGATAGAAAGATAGAAAAAAATGAGAGAGATTGTCGACAACTATGAAAGGATAGGAAGAAGCTTGAAGAGATGAAGGACAAATTTGTATTATTGTAAAAAAATAATCATATGTACATATGTCCCTTTCACCTTTTATATGCCCCTAATTTGGCTCTTTACATTCCATCCCCACTCAAATGTTTTTGTCCTCAACAAATATGGGACTTATTACAATTGTCCAAGTGGTGGAAATGGCCAAAGTACTCTACATGGACTGAAAAAAAATTGGCCTAATCTTTAAGGACTCACTAAATAAGTAGAACTAGAGGCCTAACAATCAAGTACAAAGTATTGACATCTATTTGGAAATATAAAAATGAAATCTTGGATCAAAATGTTGTCAATAAGAGCTCCTCCCAAATGTAGACACTATGATATCCACTGTAAACCTTATTGTACTAAATCTGTAATAACTTGGGATTGGGTTGTCAATCTGAATTGGACATGCTCTACCTCTAGACAATGCTCTCTATAAGTATTTTCCATCCCATATGACTCACGCATCTCTGATATTAATTAAGCATTAAATTTGGCCCAAAACAGAGAGTTGTTCTATAGTGAAACAAAGCCCACTAGTTAGTATGATATTATTACAAAATTCTTGAAGGTAAGGACATAATTCTCGAAGTAATGTTGGTCCATGCATAGAGTTGAGGCTAGTCCTTAGCCTCCTGACTCAAAAGGAAATGTGACATCCCATCCATGCATTAATTTCATGACCACTAAGGCATAGGTATCATCATCCATGAAATAATATGCATGTACTTGTGAATGCAAAAAAGCATAAGCAACTAAGTCAAATAGAAACCCATGGTCATGGTCTTCCGCATCGCAAACTTCATAGGCTACATCTTTTGACCCTTTATCTTCCTCTTGACTTGCATTAAAGTTTTCCTTAGCCTAATTGTCTTTATCTTCTTCATTTGAATATTCAAGTACCAAGAATATCCTTGCATTCTTTCCTTTGTATATCTTTGTGATTAGAGTGCATTAGTTCAACACATCTATAACATAACCCTTGAGCATGCGATTCTCTGATCTGGTTACTGGTTAAATGTCAAACTCTACTGGTTGTAGAGACAATCTTTCCCACATCATCACTATGTAGATCAACAATAGAATAGTCATACTATTGTCCATGGTACTCATGCTAAGCAAGTGGCTGAGAAATAAATGATTGTTACTTATAGTCATATTTCTTCCCATATAGATAATGTTGTCCATAAAAGAGTGATTGTGAATACTCACTATTGCTGTACAAATTTATCAATGACTGCAATAAGTGTTATTTAATTATTGTATCAATCATAGCAATGAATTCAACCAATATATGCTTATTGCGTACATGTGATGAATCCTATTGCAAAATAAAATTACCATAAAGATTTATGTAATATCCCCACTACTTAGTTTATTTTAATAAACACTGTGCCTACACATTCCAAAAATTGATTTATGTTGAAAACAAAATGGTAAACATTGCACATTTTTAAAACTAGCTCTAACAATGAAGATAATTGATGAGGTACTATATGCCAATTCATGGAAGGAAGGCTTAGGAAACCCTCCTAAGACAAGCTTATTAAAACTATGTTTGTAGTATAGAACAACAAAAAGAACTAGCCTAGTGGATAGTCACTTGGTAGTTAAGTGCACTTGGGTGACGACATTGTTGGGATGGGTGACCTCGGGGGAAGCTTTTGCTACAAGCTAGTGGAAGCTTCTGACATGTAGCCAACAGCGCCAACAAAGCCTTTGTAGCATGTTGCCAAGTATGCCAATACCAAGATGCCAAGGTCTATGGCTTGGTTGTTGTCTTGGTCGCTGCCTTGGAGTGATGCCCACCCACCGACGACGACGCGATGCACCGCGGTTCTTGTCGTATCTCTATCTCCATGCTACATTTTAAAAATAAAGCCCCTCTCTGACATGATCGATGATGTCATCAAAAATGCTAAAAGCAAGCGTTTTCTCTTTACCCCCATCCCAATTATTATATAAACAGGGATAGAGCGTCACGTGTCAGAACAACCCTTACAGAAGTCTCTCAGCTGTTGATGCGATGAAGCCCTGTTGCAATCAACTTAGCCCCTCTCTCTCTCCACACCTACATGAAAGCACTACTCAAATCCATCAAGATTCTTCCATGGCTCCCAAGAGATGTCGAGATGTTGAGGGAGGTCATGCTTGGAGAGCTCCCCAACGCAAGGAAGTAGTTGGTGCTAAGGGAACTCAACATAAAGCTGATGCACAAGCGGAAGTTACCCCCGAATCCATTCAACCCAAAGGATCGGTTATTCCACAACAAACCGAGGTTGTGGTCATGTCCCGTAATCATGAGGATGGTTAAACCGAGATAATCAGGTTTAGTATATAAGAAAAGGATTACTTTTAAGCTATTAACTCTACAACTCTCTAATTTTTCTATTTTATGTTATTGTTTTTTTGCATCTTACAATAAAATGAGGAATAAGTTAGCAATGTTAGAAATGTCCATAAGATAAGTCTGTTACATAGATTATGATTAGTTAGAACATACTTAAACTTACAAAGACATGTTAATATTATCATTTAATTTTTAGGAAAGAACACAGGAATTGATGAGGGGGATAGATTCTATGCATCGCATACATTGACAAGTGTGTTAAAAATGTTTTATGGTTATGCCTGCTTTTGGATTTGTCAATGATTAAATTATGTCTTTTATGATTTTGTGCTTGTAATAGCTGAACGAGTTGTGGATTGTGGTGGTTCAAGATGTTGGGGTCCCCAAACCAATGCTCCCTAACACTCTACAGAGTGTGGAAGAACTCACCTGCGGGTCAGGGTCCTATGCTCTCGAGGAAGGTAGGTGTCTTTGGTTTTTGATCTTTGAGAACCTGAGAGGGAAAAGGGCTGAGTGATAATTTCCCCTGCTGTGTAGGATAGCTCCTGAGGCTCAGGGAAGCTTAGAGTGGCTCTAAGCCATTAAATTCCATGTTGACTGTGGACGAAGTGCAATCACATATAGCCCAATCCCAAGGCATTGGAAGGTCCTAATTCTAGGCTAGAGAGTGTCTTTTTGTGGAAAGACGATTTTGTACCACTCAGCGGAGTGATGGTTCTTCTTGTTATTATGAAATAAAGTATTTGATTTTCAAATTGTTTGTTATGTGCTAAAGATTGCGTTTAACGAACCCAATTTAACTAAGTAATAAAAGGAAGCTGTTTTTTATATATCCAAACAATGTGGTAGTATGCTTTGCTAATTAGAAAACTAAAGCAAACCCAATTGAGAAAAGTGGGAGGCTTCGATCCTGACGATCAAGTGCCTATGGCTGTAGGTGGACTCGATAAGTCGAGAAATTTTCAACACTAGATAGAGATAATTAAATCGTGACCCTCCTAATATCGGTAGGATTAGTTACCATGTTTAACACCATTTTAGGGGGTCAAGGAGCTGAGATTTTACCTTATGGGTATTGAGATATCGAGCTCCACTCGTGATATGCCAAGGTGACCGTTATGCATTTATGTCACCAACTTGTTAGCTGTAGATGTGATTGGTACACCGCCCATGAATAATAGCTAGATGACATCTATCCTTATCTACTCTAGTTCGTGGCTCAATTAGTATGCCACCTTAGTTAGTTGAGTTTGGTTTGAGACCCATATATAGGGTTCTTCTATTTCTATGTACTTGAGTTCTTTTTGGCTTACACAACTAAGAAGAGGAAAACTATTTTCAGCCTCCACCTTTGTGTGTATTCCCCCATTGTGCAAGCAAGAAAGCTACAAGTGAGACTCCTTCCTTCTCTCCCACAATCTTGACATGGTATCAGAGCCTTGTTCGTGGTAAGGAGCTCAAGAAAGCAAACCAAGTTCACGGTGTTCTTGTAAGAGGACCAGTGTTGCTTCATTTTTCTGTTTTGAGAGCAAGTCTCTGCAGGTAGCACAGCCGGAAAGTGCAAGAGTGCATGGTCTCAGATTGAGACGCCCTTCGCGGTGTAGCAAGAGGGCAGTATATGCTGCGGGACAGGGCTTTAGCTCGAGGTTGCTCTGTTTTTTTTATTTGAGGCCATTTCGGGGCCTGTTTTGGAGGCGGAAGTTTTCTGCACGGACTCAGGAAAAGGCCTTGTTTCATGCTGTGTGACCAGTGTTCTACAGGTCGGTGAAAAGTTACTGTAGAAATTGCATTGTATGTCTGTGCGCAGAGACATTGGGAGTTACAGAATCATCCTTGTTGCCTGTTGATGCAAAATTGTCACTAGGAAGTGACTGTGTGGTCAAATACCACTTTTCTCAGTTTTGTAGATTTGCCTTTGTGAGGCTGAAGCTGTGTTTTTTGCAGTGACAGAATTTTTTGCAGTATTCTGTAATGGCATCTGATTCTCTTTCACAGATTGTCACTGAAAAGCTTGATAAGAACAACTTCCAAGCATGGAAGTTTAGAATGATGAAATTCCTTATGGGAAAAGGATATTGGGAATTCGTTGCAGGAAATGAAGAAGAACCAGTTCTTCCTGATGTTTCCAATCAACAACAAATGCAGGCATTTAAAGGATGGCATGAGAGAGCTAAAAAAGTTATGTACTGGCTGTCTATCAGTATTTCAGACTCTATGATTGTGCATATTCAGGATGCAAGTACGCCAAAGGAGGCATGGGATACTTTGTCAAAAATGTATAGCACAAATACGCAAGCCAGGAAAATGTAGCTCAAGCAAGAGTTGCACAATGTGCAAAGAGAAAGTATGAGCATCAATGACTACCACATGAAGGTGAATAAGATTGAAGATGCACTTGCTTCCATTGGGTCGCCAGTGAAAGATGATGATTTAGTTTCAGTGACCTTGAATGGTCTAGAAAAGGATTATGCACAGTTTCGAACATCCATTTCTGTCCGTGAAAGATTTTCTGATTTTGAAGAGTTGATTGCTCTTCTAATTTCTGAGGAGCAGAGAAATGGTGGTGCATCTTCTTCAGGAGGAACTTCAAAAGAAGTTGTCTTCTACTCAAATGCTGAAAGAGGTAGAGGCAGAGGTAGAGGAGGCCGATCTGGAGGCCGTGGTAGAAATCAAAATATGCAGCAAACTCAAGAAAACCAGTCCTATGGAAGAGGACATGGTAACTCTAGAGGCAGGGGGAGCTAAAGAGATCTGGTGGATGGCAAAGAGGCCAAAATGCAAACATCAATGTTGAATGCTACTATTGTGGTAAAATGGGTCATACGGCTAAAGACTACTATAAAAAGCAGAATGACATCATGAATGGAAATTGCAACAAGGGAATTATGCATCTTCTAGTAGACAGGGTGATGACAGAAATGAGCATTTGTTTATGGTGCAGCACATGACCAATTCTGTGACAAGTGCAGAAGAAAGCAACGATGTGTGGTATGTTGACTCGGGTGCATCAAACCACATGACAGGCTATGCAGAATGGATGCAGGATGCAAGGAAAATGGAAAAACCAGGATTTGTGGAGACTGGTGATGATACTGCACATCCTATTGTGCAAATTGGAAATATTTTTTTGTCTATGCAAGATGGGAAAAAGAAATACCTGTCGGATGTATTTCATATCCCGAATATCACCAAGAACCTGGTTTCTGTTGGTCAAATGGTTGAGCAGGGCTTGCAGGTCAAATTTAATTCTCATGGATGCTTTGTTGAGGATATGAAAAATAAAGGTCGCTTGATAGCAAAAGGAAAGAAGAAGGGCATAATGTTTACGTTGGATGCAGACATGCCTGAATTGAGTACAGCAATGTTTGCACATGGGACCGGTGTAGTTGTAGATATTGATATCTGGCATAAACGCATTGGTCATGTTAATGTACGACGACTTAAATCAATGCAAGCCCAAAATATTGTTGTAGGATTGCCTAAATTCAAGGTTGCAGAAATGCATAAGGTATGTGAAGCATGTCAGTTTGGAAAATAGGCAAGGAAACCATTTCCTAGACATATTCAAGAGAGTAAGAAGCCGTTGGAATTAATCCACTCTGATGTGTGGACTACTAAAGCTGCATCTCTTGGAGGCTGTCATTATTTTGTCACTTTTATTGATGACTATAGCAGAAAAGTTTGGGTGTATTTTATGAAAAAGAAAAGTGAAGTTTTTGGGCATTTCAAAACTCTTAAAGCTATGGTTGAAAAAGAAACAGGCTTGCAAATAAAATGCCTAAGGTTAGATGGAGGGGGAGAGTACCTCTCAAATGAGTTTGCAAGGTTCTTGCAGGAGTATGGCATAAAGCAGCAATATTCATGCAGTCATACCCCACAACAAAATGGAATTGCAGAAAGGAAAAACAAGCATATTGGAGAGGTATCTCGTGCCATGCTCAACAAAGAAGACTTGCTAGATTTTTACTGGGCTGAAGCAGTTGCTACAGCAGTCTACATGATGAACATGACTCCCACTGCAGCAATACATGGCATGACTCCAGAGGAGAGGTATATTGGTAGAAAACCAGATATTTCTCATTTGAAAATTTTTGGTTGCATTGCTTATATTCATGTGCCAGATGAGTTGAGATCCAAGTTGGATCCAAAAGCTGAGAAGTGCATTTTTGTTGGTTACTCTCTACAGCAAAAAGGGTATAGATGCTATAACCCTTCTACTCGTAAGTTTACAGTGAGCAGAGATGTTGTTTTTTATGAGATGAGTAGCTCGTATAAAACAGTAAATGTGATTGATAATGCAGATGCACAAAATGGTAATGCTGCACAGAATTCACAGCAGCATTCACAAGATATTACTGGACTTGGAGCGTCCTCTAGCAGTGGTTCACATTCTTCGCCATGGACAGGCAGATTGAGATCAGGAGAATCTTCTCAAAGCAATGCAGATAGTGGTATGCAGGTATCACGAAAAGGAAAAGAGAAGGTAGATCAGCCCATGTTTGATGTGAATGTAGGTCACTCTTATGTGGATGGTGAATCCAGTGGCTCAGAACAGAGCATTGATGATGAGTTGGATATTCCTTCTATTGTTACACCTGGAGTAAGGAAGACCAGGGATGTTTTGAGAGCACCTGGGAGTGAACCTACTTTGCGCAGGTCTACCAGAGCTAGGTATCCTGTGGATAGGTTGAAATATGATGGATTTACAGCAATTCGCTATGCCTATATGGTCAAAGTGATACATGAACCAGAACCCACTTCTTTTGAGCAAGCCATGGCAAAAGAAAAATGGGAGAAAGCCATGGATGAAGAAATGGATGCCTTGGAAGAAAATGCTACATGGGAATTGGTACCTTTGCCTAAAGATAAGAATGCAATTGGTTGTAAGTGGGTTTATAAGGTGAAGCACAATGCAGATGGTTCTGTGATGAACAGATACAAGGCAAGATTAGTAGTCAAGGGGTATGCACAAACATATGGCATTGATTATGAAGAAACATTCAGTCCGGTTGCAAGGATGGCAACCATAAGAGCAGTCATTGATATGGCTGCATCAAATGAATAGTCTTTACATCAGATGGATGTAAAGAATGCCTTCTTGCATGGTGATTTGCAAGAAAATATATATATGGAGCAGCCACCAAGTTATGTGCATGCTGTTCATCCTGAGTTTGTTTACAGGTTGAAGAAAGCCTTGTATGGCTTGAAGCAAGCACCTAGAGCATGGTCTGACAAGATAGGACAGTATCTTGTCACTATTGGTTTCAGATTTCCAAGGCAGATGTCTCACTTTATGTGAGAAAAACAGAGAAATGTATTATGCTACTTGTCATTTATATTGATGATTTGATTATGACAGGTGATAGTGATGAAGATATCCTTCATGTGAAAATGCTATTGAAGCAGAAGTTTGAGATGAAGGATTTGGGAGAGCTGCGTTATTTCTCGGGCATTGAGGTGATTAGATCACCAAGCGGGATACAGCTCTTACAGAGGCAGTATGGATTGGACATGCTGTCCAAATATGGGATGACAGGGTGTAAGCCTATTTCAGTTCCTTTGGAGCAGAATGTGAAGTTGAGTGCAGATGCAGGTGAGCTTCTCGAAGACCCTACTATGTACAGGCGCATAGTAGGAAGTTTGATTTATATGACTATTACTAGGCCAGATTTGAGCTATGCTGTTGGATTGGTAAGTCAGTTTATGCAGGCTCCAAGAAAATCACATTTGGATGCGGCTAGATGCATACTCAGGTATGTGAAGTCCACATTGCAGTATGGACTATTTTATGAGACTGGGGTTCAGATACAGTTGCATGGATACACTGATGCTGATTGGGCTGGTAGTATTTCTGATAGACGATCTACCTGTGGATATGTGTTCTCTTTTGGGAGTGCTGCAGTCACTTGGAGCAGCAAGAAACAGCCTACAATTGTCTTGTCGAGCACAGAGGCTGAGTACAGGGGTGCAGCAATGGCTGCATGTGAGGTAGCTTGGTTGCATAAGCTACTTTATGATATGCATTAGCCTACGATACAGATGGGCCAGTTGTCATTTATTGTGACAACATGAGCAGTATACACTTGGCAAATAACCCAGTCTATCATGCTAGAACAAAGCACATTGAGGTGCGGGAGAGGGTTTTACTAGGTCTTATTGATCTAGTTTATGTCAGCACAGAGGATCAAGTAGTTGACATATTCACGAAGGCATTGGGCGCAGAGAAGCTGCGCAAGTTCAGAGACCTGCTTGGTGTGCACGAATTGGGATTGAGCTCGAGGGGGAGTGTTGAGATATCGAGCTCCACTCGTGATATGCCAGGGTGACCGTTGTGCATTTATGTCACCGACTTGTTAGCTGTAGATGCGGTTGGTACACTGCCCATGAATGATAGCTAGATGACAGCTATCCTTATCTACTCTAGTTCATGGCTCAGTTAGTATGCCACCTTAGTTAGTTGAGTTTGGTTTGAGACCCATATATAGGGTTCTTCTATTTCTATGTACTTGAGTTCTTTTTGGCTTACACAACTAAGAAGAGGAAAACTGTTTTCAGCCTCCACCTTTGTGTGTATTCCCCCATTGTGCAAGCAAGAAAGCTACAAGTGAGACTCCTTCCTTCTCTTCCACAATCTTGACAATGGGTAGCCTGGGTATTGAGTTACACTCTCCCCCATCTCTCACTTTCTTTGAACCAAGTGTGGTGTTATCCTCACTCCTGCCTCTTTGATTGATTACAAAGTGGTCTTTCTTAGGTGGGCATTAGATTGATGTTAAAGGTGACTTGTCCATGCTTCCATTGTGAAGTAGAATATAGATTCCCATATTCAACTAAGTCCTAGGTTTCCCATGGGGATACTGGATGGTGATGTGTATGGATATGAATTTCAATCCACTACTAAGAGAACTCCTCCGAGTCTTTTAGAGGAGGCACTTGACAATTTATGAGAGATTCCAAGATGCATGGTTGTACCAACTAATCCATATGAGATGTGAAGTGTTTGAACGTGCTTGTTCTATTCAGACTACATTTTCCACTTCAGCTTTCACCATGGTTTCATCAAAATCCATAAGTGCATATGCCAATACATCAATCATATCATCCATTGACTTGTTGAACTCCATTTTCCTTATCATGCTCATAATATTGATATTACTCATTTGTTGATTTGTTGGTCTACCCTCAAGTACAACACTAATCAATGCATCAGGGCATACAAGACCTTAAAAACCTTAACTCATTAGGAAACTCGTTTTTGTATGTTGTTGTGTAGATTACTATTGCATATTATATGCATTTGCTCTTGCACAACATATGAAGAAGAAAGCCTACTCCCTCTTCACTAAGCAGCACTAGCATATGGAGGCATGGCCTCCCAAGAACAACATAAAGAACAATAATTATGTAGCCCTTGCTACATTAAGCATTCAGATTCTTGACAGTACTACCTTGACTTAGTTTGATTGTTGCTGTTGAGATTGCAAAAAAGTTTAGCTATTGTTGCTACCTACTTGACTCAGTTTTGTATCTACCTTCACTCAATTTTATTGTTGTTGTTGCCTTGTCCTTGAAGACATATGGAATGATGGTATTGCTTTAGGCTCTTCATGAGCATGTGTTGGAGTTCAAGGTCCTTGTGGGATTCTTTGCAACAAACTAACTCAGGATAGGATTATGCAAGGACATAGACCTCACCCTATAAGAGAAACAAGATGTCAATAATGAATTCATCCTTGATGATTTCTAATTCTGCATATAGTTCTTTGTCTACCTACTACTAGCCAAGATAACCAAGGCTCCTACATGATGCCCTAATAGTTTCAAAACCTCCAGAAGATTTGGCAATGAAGGAGTCTCATACTATTGAGCTAAAAAAGAAATGTAGATAGGAGGAGATGGCCAAGACCAAGGAAGTAGCAATCATCCATATTATGTTGTGTAGATTATACTTGTTCTCCAAGTTCATGCTTGTACCACAAATACATGTAGGTGTTATACCATAGAAGTATGGAACCTCCTCTACTCCAAAGCAGTGCCCATTAACATCAAGAAGTATGCTTGGTCGTTGTGCTAATTGTGATATTGTCCAAAACGTCAATGATGCCTAGATCGTGCAAGGGGAAAGTGAAGCATCCTTAAGCTTTAGCTATGGTATGTTTAGAGGAAAACAATAGAAGTACTCAGAATTTACGGTGTGCACATCCTTTGAATCATCAATTGTACGCCCTTGAGAAGGTTCAAAAGCTTGTAGTTGCACAGATTAAGAGCTTTCTAGGAAGATTAGACTGGGTCAAGTCCTATAAATCTCAGATGTCACTGATTGATATAGAGGATAGTCGTGCTTGCAATCATATATATCATAGTGTAAGGATCCATATTTCTTGATGGCTACTGGCCCTCAAAGTAGCCTTTTCCTTTTGCTTCCAAATCTTGAAATTGATTTTGATTTTGCATACCTTTGAGTCCTTTGTGATTTGAAAATCCCTCATCAGATCCAGAAATTACCCATACTTTGCTTGTTGTTTCTTGAATATTTCCTTCACTAATCTAAGGTATATAAATGTATTGAATATTGCCTGCATATTGAGACATCTTTGTGGCATGTATGGGGCTAGAAATCTTGGCATGAATATTTGTTCACCTATTGAATGGTACAACTCTGATCACAGATTCCTCCATGGAATAGTCCATGGTGGGACAAGTAATCAACAAAGATGCATGCTTTGTTGGCTTCTCAAAACTAGCAGCCTTTCCATAACAACATAGTGTAGAAACGACATGTCTTATTGTGTGCTCAAAACTATGACCTTCATGCAGTAGCAGAGTATAGAAATCACTTTAGGATACTCTTTGCTATGTGCAACAACTTAGGGTACAAATTGCTTTTGGATGTTTCTCCTAGCAGCTGCATTTCAAGATCTTAGACATCTTTGATAGGACATCCCTTCTCTACTAAGACACAAGCAGGCTCTTTACATTGTCTTCCTGCATGGCTCTATATATCTTGATCCTCAAGGGTAGCTAGTCAAGCTCAAATTTGCATCCTTGAATGTCCTAAACTTGAACATAGTTGATCCGTATGGCGATAAGCACATCATCACCAAAATTCTCAACAAAAGAAATCATTGTGCTCGCAAATACTGGATAGTATGTCAAATGATTCTCTAAAGCCTAATTTGTATGCATGTCTTGGTAATAGCCTTTTCTTATACCTCCTCTATTGGATTGGATGTAAGTAATGGTAGCTCACCAATGGCCAAGCTAGTTGGTTCTCTGCTTCAAGTTGTTTCTCAAATGTGGCAACATGAAGCTACTTTGAAGGCTCTCTTTCAAGACAAGAGAATGAATAAAAGATACACTATTGGAGATACATCACCATGGGTGTTGCTGCAATTTGAAAATGTTGGCAAATACTTATTTACAATGGATTGGTCTACTAGGTTGAATGGTTTTCTGATGCAACTGTAAAGTGAACTAGTAGATTAATGTCTGAAGCTCATGAGCAAAAACTAGGGAATAATGATGAACTGAAAATTTGCATCAAGGCTAATGATCTAGCAATCATGAACCGGCCTCCAAGACCCTTGCTCTATAGTTTGGGGAGATACTAATGTGCATTCATGCCATTATTCAAGTCATAAAACATTAGTATCATTGCATCTTGATAGAGTTTGCTACCTAGAAAACTTTGAAAAGTTCAATGAGCCTTTAATCCCAACCTCCACAAGGCAATTCAAACCACCTAGTGGTGTAGAAGAGCAACAATCCTCCTTCCCATGAAAGATGAACATATGGATTCTTAGAAGTAGTTGTTGCTTATCATGCTATGGTGAAGCTTATCCTTGTAAGCAAGCACTTAGAGCCACAAATTAGTAAAATATTGCATATCTCATGGCAGTATAGTTGCTGTGAACATCCTAAGGTACTTGCTTCAAAGAACATGAGAATTACCATCAAAATAGTACCAAGCACATGAAGCTTAGGGAGCCATGGCACTTAGGCTTCTAAGCATCAACCTCCACACTTATATATGAAAGTGTACCAAATCAATTATCTAGCTGTTGTAACAAAGATATTTCCTTCTTCAAGAGAGCCATGAAGATGGATTAAAGCCCTGCTTGGCACTATATCTGGTTCGAATTTCAAAGAGTGAAAGAATCACAAGAAGAAAGGAAGATAGCATTCAATGATTTCCATGGATGACTTTCCAATGCCATAATAGTGAGCCAATGGTCAAAGAAGACTTGGAATACCTACAAATTTATACATGTCTGAGAGAGCACAGAAAATAGTAAACCAATCCAACAAGACATGTCAACTCCACTATACATGTAGAGTAATACTCTAATGTTTGTACTCTTGGATTTTCAATAGGCCATCAGAAACTCTCAGATAGATCTATTCATACAGTCAATAAACTTCAGCATAGAGTTCATGCCTTCACCCTAAAATAGGCACAATCAACACAAACTAGTCCTATAGGCTACATGAGTCCCATGCAACATATAAGGACTCTTGTAAACTCGAGATTAGTAGTAGGAATTCGCAAATAATCAAAGAACCATGTGCAAAATGGCTACTGAGTTGAAACTTTATAAGAGATTCAACAGAGATATGCAAGCTTGCTTAAAATGGGACCTTGTGGCTATGAAGCCCTTCCTATTTGTGAAGATCTTCAAACCAGAATAGAGGTTGATGTGCATTGCATTTCATCTGCTTGACAATGGAGGTAGAGATTCCATTTCATTCTGTCTGCTAAAGTTGAAAGTCTAGAATAACATCATTGATTAAGCTCAGTCCCTCAAGCCATCAAATAACCTCTTGCATTGTTGATACTATCATAACGTTTGCTGAAACTCCATGAAAATGGTAATGAATCCATGGGAAATGGAGCAGAGAAACTTATGAAGAGTTCACTGATCTCGAAAGGCTAGGGTTTGGACGAAAGAAAGAGATATTTGCTGGTTGCCTACATGAAAATTGTTTGAAAGTGTCTCCAAAATGCCTATCAAAATGGCTAAAAATTGGTCCACAACCTATTATTTTGGCCATCCACTACCATATCTATCCCTCCTTAAAAAGATCTTTAGACTTTTCTTCTTCCAATTGTAGGTGTTCTACAAGTCACTATTGTCAAGGTTCATATCTTGTACTTGTAGTATATGTTTGAAATAGATTTTTATGATGAAAATTGGGACTAAATATGAAGGAAAAGAAAAGAAAATGGATCAAAGACCAAGGCTCTGATACCAGTTGTCATGAAGGGACTTGAGAGGAGAGAGAAGACTACAGAAAAGAGAAGAATAATGCAAAGGTGAGAGAAAGTCTAGACAAGGAGAGAGAAATATTGGAAATGGAGAGAGAAAGATAGGAAAGGAGAGGATGGCTGACAAACATGAAAGGAATGGAAGAAGCTTGAGAGTTGAAGGACACATTGGTTTTTTGTAAAAAAAAATCATATGTACATATGTTCCTTTCACATTTTATATGCCCCTAATTCAACTCTTTACAACTATTAACACATCAATTAGTTCTTAAGAAAAGGTATATACTTATATTTTAATTAATATAATATATATAATTATATGTATATTTTATTAATTATTAATTATGAGAGAGAGAGAGAGAGGAAAAGAAGAAGAAAAAGAAAAAGAAAAATCTCAATATGGTTTATGTGTCAAATTTATGTGATCTTATTGGCTTAGTGTGTGGATAATATGCATGCTATGATAGACTCAATGTGAATAGAAATCACTTAAATGTGTTTGTCTTTGAGAAATTTTGAGAAATGGTCACATAGTTTTGTCGGAGATATAGTTTAGGCTTCATCCCTTTTGCTCTATACACATTAATGAGTGTCACATCCCCATGTATTGTGTCATTGTGCATTCAACACTATATCAGTCTAAGTTTCCAAATCTTTTGAAGTTTGGATTATGTTTCTTATGTCAACCTCCCATGAATCCTCTTGCCACATGAAACGTACTTTCAAACCTCACTACAAAGCACAGAGAGAACACCAACATGAAGTGTCTGGTAAATCTAGGCATGTATGACTATAATGTCATAGGTGGCTCACAATCAATTGAAGCAAAGGTAGCTTTTATAAGAGTATCCTCATGCACGTCACTTTAAAAATGCTATGTGCAAAGTGTATGAAATATTGAGTGTTAAAGAAGAAAAACTAATAGCCTAATATCATAACATTGATAATGATTTCAGGAGAAAATTGCCTTTCATAATAAAGATAATGAAATTTCATACAAAAATGAGGTGTATATGCAAAAGTATAGGAAGGTAGAGTTGGACCTCAAAAGGCTATGCTTATTATAGATTGGTGTGGTCATTTGATAAGTGTAGAATAAAGGGTTTCTCTAAGTATGACCCAATGTTCCAAGTAGTCTTTAGAATGGGCTAAATGTGGGATTTACAAGATCAAATCTTGCACATATAGGAAGATAAACAATTAAAAGGTAAGTTAATGAAGACTCAAGTTGATGCACATGTCATTTTGAAGGGTAAGTCTAAGAAGATAGATGTGCCCATTAAAGATCTTGTTGATAATATGAAGTTGTTGCCATGGTGCTCTTTTCAAGGCATGAAAGATAAGAGAGTGCTTATATTCACCTTAACTAGGATAATAGCAAAGAAGCTCTCACTAGATGCAACAACCAATGAACTAAAGTTGCAAGTTTTCCTTTCAATACATTTATCCTAGTTTATAGATTAGTACTCTTTTGAATGCTAAGAAAATCCTCTTTTTTTTGTTGCAAGCATAAAGCTTATTTGAAGATACAAGACGATCATAAAGCATCTCAATGATTCTTCATGGGATGAAGTTACACATGAATATCTAGAGTCGACCGAGCTCTATCAACATGCTAAAAGCTTTCTTCTTAATGCTTAAGGATTAGGAAAGTATTAATTCTTTTTATCCTTAAATATATGTTATTTACAATATATAGTTAGTAATAGTTTTATTATATTTTCAAAAATTAACAAAAGATAAAAGAAATGGAAAAGGATAAGCCACATTGCAAGCTACTGAATGCACTCCATAGTTTTTTGTGCCCTTAAAAATGATATACTTTTTAAAAAAAGCAAATCCTTTCAAAGTAGTAGTTTTTACAAAAAGTATATAAATTTGAAACTTTCAGTACAAGATATAGGCCTTATACCGACCTTAAAAGTGACGAAAATATTCATAAAGAAAAATTTTCCCGTTGTCGCAAAAGCATCATTATTGGTGACGCCATAGAATAATCGGTATTAGTGTCGTTATCAACATCGCTATTTGCATCGGTATCAGCATCGCAATAATGACACTGATAACAATGCTTTGCGACGATAATAGCAATGTATGGAATAATTTTGCGATGTTAATAGCGATGGTAACAGGGAAAAAAAAAGTCGCAAGGCAGCAAGTTGCCCTACCACATATAGCACTATGTGCTTTATTTAGGCCATACAAAATAGTTTCAGTAATGTATACAATGCTCATGTAAATAAAGACAAAGTGTACTTAAATCATAATACTAATACATGAAACAAATATATGATCGCATAATGAAAGTGACTGGTACAATCATGGCAAGATACTACTACTACATAGAAAATGTTTACACAGATCACGTGACCAAAAAAGAAGGGTATGTGAGTTCCATGGATCCAAGGGTGAGTTATAGATCCTCGCCATCCGAAACCTCGTCCCGTCGCAAAGGAGCATCAAACGGACTCTGCAAAAAAGAAACAACTACACATTAGTCCACCATAAAGTAATGCATTCTAATTAAATATAGTAACTATGGACAAGAAATATAAGTGACTTACAGGGCTGTTGCGTACATACAATCAGCCAATCAATGCAGTGAGACCGTGCCTCTCTACATATCGAGTCTCAAAGCCGGTGGAATTGCGATTTGTAATGGAGTGCTGCAAAGAAAACAAAATACAACTATTAGAAACACTATTGTCAGTACAAAGGATATTGCAAAAAAATAAGCAAACAAAACAAAATAAAAAATTACAAAGTCCTTTAGATATATCCTGTGGCCTCCCCTCCCAAGAACATGGACCACTCCGATCTTTAGTCATGCCCTTACCGCCTCGCGCTGTTGTCTCTGACGTCCTAGAGAATCTGTAGCCTCCTCTCTGAGTCGGCGCCACTTGTCCGCGTCTAGCCACTCAGGCTTTGAAGACCCACTCTTGAGTGTCTTGTGTTGGGGGTAAAGGCGCCTCCGCCGTGCTGCCCCGTGTATTACTACACTGACAGTACCCGCCACTGCACACTGCAGGTGGCGGGCGCCCGTCACGTCACTTTGTTCTTTATTCTTTTAGTGACAGTTTGAATAAAGGAAGGCCGGTCACACATTGTGACTGTTGGAGTTCCCATTTCTTGTCTCTCTCTTTCTTGCTCTTGCTCTCCCGCCATAGCTCGCGTGCAAGCTTCGATCCTTCTCACCTTTCATCTTGCGTGTGTCAGATCGTCTATGTGACATGTATGCACTCATGCACTCCATCATCCAGCCCGTAGAAAACCTATCTCCTACAGTTGGTACCGGAAACTCCTCATGCAAGGATGCTACTATGTAGTCCTTGCTCCCCTTCGCTATGTGCTTCCAATGATCCAAGACATTGTACCGAAAAACTTATTCGCACAACTCTCTCATACAAGCCATCACCCTCCTCCCTTTATCATTCATGATGATGGCTCCTGACCTATCATCTATAAGGTAGGCATACCCCTCTGGGGGGGTATGCCTAAGATGGGTCCTCTCCCACCTACGACTACGCTCCTGGGTATATCCAGGAGACCCCTGTACATCTGGTGCACCTACCGGGGTAGTATCTATTAGAGTAGCACCCATAGAGGTGTCCCCTATGGACGGCTAAGAAAAATCCAGAGTGACTAGAGTAGACGTCCCCACATGTGTGACAAATCTCGGGGGTGACACAACTCCAGCAGAACGATGAGATGGAGACACTGCATCTGTACCTCCACAGCAACCACCTGAGCCATGCTCTCTGGAACCACCACGAGAGAAAGGAGTAGCACCTGTATCCCGAGTCAACCGCGGGCTCACTACATCCAGATCTTTGCAGCATTCCCCTGAACCACTCCCTCCATCTGGCTCCGCCCCTTTGCGAAACGCTGCGGTCAAAGCTCCATGCAACCATCGCGTTGATATAAACTGCAGTATCTTATCCATGCCCTCGGGATATCGAATTGGTCGATGGTGCATACTCGTCAAAATTCAGATCGCGCTTCCTCTCAATATTTTCTAGCTTGCTGGTACCTAGCGAGCCACGTCTCTATAGAGGCATGGTGCAACATACAAAAGTAATTCACTTTCTCCTCCATTGCAACATCCATTCTTTTTTCTATCCCATTTCCAACCACCACATCTCCGATCAGTCTATCATTGTCCTTCAACCGACCATAGCATACTGTTGTCTGAATCCACTGTTGGTAGCCACTGTGAAATATGTACTAGTGTCTCAGACACCAACCAACCTTCAGCCATGCTACCTTCGAGCTGAGCTCGTTGTCGCACAAAGCCTTTCAGGGTTTTCATAAAGTGCTCCAAGAAGAACATCCATCGCATATAGATAAGTTCAACAATCTCCACTTCATGTACAAGATGCATAAGAAGGTGGATTTGTATTGTGAGCATGCTGGTAGGCAAGTATTTCTCAAACAGACAGACCGTCTCCAGTGATCCGTGCCTCGCGGATTCAATAGAGGACGTCTTAACCTCCTTCTGGGAGATCCATTGCACTAAAGCTGACAATTTGTAAATTGCCCCACATATTTTTGGAGTAAGGCATCCTGCGATCGCGATCAGTAGTGCAAACTTCCACAAACAAGAAAGCATTATGAACAACGACTACACTCCAAATAGCAAAATACACAGGTCACTTACAATCCATTCGTAGTACAAACCTAACATATCTTATGCCAATCATGGAATTTTAGACCTGATAATTGGTTATCTTTAGAAAACGCAGACCTGAGAGAATGCATCGTACCCATCGGAGTGCGAATAGACTTGACTATTTTCTTCACAATACGCTCTTCTTTAGTGGAGAAAACCCAAGGAGTGCGAGGTAGCTGCAAGCTACCATCAGCACTCGACTGCGGCCAAAGAGCCTCCATATTGCCTGCCTCCTTCAAATCCATTCATGCCCCTACAATGTCTCTCTTTCATGTGATGTGGTCCCATAGTAAGCTATCCATGTTCTTGAAAATATGTATGGGATCCAACAAGTGGTTGATCTATAAGTGGGTCCAATATAGCAACTCGTAGAAAACTGAGAGCCATCGCATCACATTTGGATGTGACTCCATGTAGACCATTTTCAGCTCGTACCAGCTTTGGGCATTCATATATGCTAGAGGTCGTCTAAGAAAATCTTCCCTGAGTTCATGACTCTCTGGCAAGAAAGAGGTGTACCCTTGATATACCATCTTTTTCATGGTTCATGACCTTTGGGAGTCTAACTGTGGCCCACACAATGAACATACATGATAACTTGAGGTAATCATACCTATCCCAACGCCTCTATCTAGTGAATACAAACATGAACAAGCTATGATAGATATTACCAATGAGAACGGAAGCCTACTTACATGACCACTCTCTGAATCTCAGAAAGTCATGTATGGCCCACATGAGAATGGCTCAAATATTGTTGGACCATCGATCATCGGGATTACTCATATCTTGCACGGTGACCCCCTCCTTCCACAAAATCTTAAGCTCATCGACTAATGGATGAAGATACACATCTAAGTTCACGCCATCCATAGCAAGACCGAGGTGAAGATTCCTTGGCTCTCGGGCAAAGCCTGGGAAGGTAGAGTCAATATGACTCCATGTGCGTGAATCCGCTCATATTCATTGAACTCCATCTATGGACCTATTTTTTGCATGCCACGTTGTCAAGCTCGCCATGCCGGGCGTACGAAACATGTGGTTTATGCGGGGGATAAGCAGAAAGTATCTAATAACTTTTTGAGGGATGGTTTTCCCTTGCAAGTCTTGTCGATACCTGTGAGCACCACACTTTGGACATGTCTCCATAGTCTTGTATTCTCCTCGAAACAATATGCAATCGTTGATACATGTATGGATACTGTTGTAGTCCATACCAAGCTTTCGTAAAACATGTCGTGCATCATCATGAGACTCAGGCATGGTATTTACAAGTGGTAATATATGATACTTCAGTAACCTTTAAAAAAATCATAAAACACCTTGAAAAAGCACAAATGTTTTTAATGATAGTGCCAAAAAGAAATCAACAAAGCATACATACAAGTACCTGAACAACTTGGTCACACTCACATCGCTCCACCCGTATTTTACTTGCACACTTAGGAGTACAAACAGTGTCTTCAAGAGAGATACTCTGTACCCATGATATAATGGTATGGATGCTTCCTCTCTAAGCGGATCAAAAGTCTCGAAATCCATGTGTATCATTTTTTGATCATTGCCTCCATCTCAGGCTCCAAGATTGTAGGTAAGTCTCGAAGGTTGCCTGTCTCCTTTGGTATTGATGGTATAGATTGGGTAGTACCTTCCAAGTGGTGGATTGACTCAGGCATTCCATCCATCGCATGCCCATGAACTCTTCTAACTGGTTGCAAAGGGTGCACTCCTCCTTGGGATGAGACATCATCTCCCTGGATAGAAAATTTGCCAGCTACACCTAATGTTTTTGTATATGGTATTCAATTAGCTTGCGAAACAATGCATGATTGATATACAATTTTCTTACCATTTGCTCAAAATCTGAGATCGCTTGATCAATGATCTCAGATTGAAACTCATCGAAGCATCATACGTATTCTATAGACAATCGACATTTTCGTCTAATTGCCAGTTTCCATTGAAAGCAAAAACATGGGACACATTGATTAAGATACGCCTCGCGATATTGAACATCACAACCTTCATAATTTTCCATTTTGTCTAGTGTTACGACAAACAATTTATTTTTGTTATCATTCTTTTTTTCTTTCTTAAATTGTTTGAGAAGGGATTTCTTATCTTGTAACTGAATAAATTAACGTATGTAAAGTCTCCACCTACCCACAAATTAATGTATGTCGGAGTGTTTTCCGTCTCCTGATATTGCAACGGACCTCGCCACCACACTCTCTTTGTTTTTTATCCATTCATTCTCTTCTCTCCTTCCATCTCTCTCTTTTTCTCTTTCTTTATTATGTTGTATGTTTATTCCCTCTTTCTTGTTCCTTCTTCCTTTTTTTCTTCCTCTTCCTCTCTCATTTCCTTTAAGAAAACATCTCTCTCTCTACCACTATCACTACCACTACCACTGCAATAAACAAGAAAAGAAGAAAAAAAAACAACAACAACAACTACTACCACCACCACCACCACCACCACCACCACCACCACCACCACCACCACTACTACTAATAATAAGAAAACTAAACAAAAATAAACAAGAAAAGAAAAAAAACTACTACTACTACTACTACTACAACAACACTAAGAAAAAAGAAAACCACTACCACCACCACCACTACCACTACCACTACCACTACTACTACTATTACTACTACTACGACTACCACAGCAACAAACCACTACCAAATATCACTATCACTACCACTACCACTACAATAAATAAGAAAAGAAGAAAAAAAAACAACAACAATAACAATAACAACAACTACTACTACTACAATAGCAATAAACAAGAAAAGAAAAGAAAAAACTACTACTACTACAACAAACAAGAAAACTACTATTACTACTACTAGTACTACTACTACAATCACGACTATGACGACTACGACCATGACTACGACTACCACAACAACTCTCTCTCTCTACTACTATCACTATCACTACCATTACCACTACCACTACGATAAACAAGAAAAGAAGAAGAAGAAAAAAAAAAAACTACTACTACTACAACAATAACACACAAGAAAAGAAGAAAAAACTACTACTACTATCACAACAACAACAACAACAACAACAAACAAGAAAACTAAACAACAATAAACAAGAAAAGAAAAAAAACTTCTACTACTACTACAATAACAAAAAAGAAAACTACTATTACTACAACAAAATAGAAAATAAGAAATTAAACAACTACTACCGCTACCACTACTACGACTACCACAATAACAACAAACAAGAAAAGAAGAAAAGAAGAAATAAAACAACAATAACAATAACAACCTCTCCCTCCCTCTCTCTGTGCCTCCCTTCCTTCGTCCCTCTTCCTCTCTTTCTCTCTTTCCCTATTATGTTTAATGTTTTCTCTCTCTCTCTCTCTCTCTCTCTCTCTCTCTCTCTCTCTCTCTCTCTCTCTCTCTCTCTCTCGTTCATTCTTTCCTTTTCTCTCTTCCTCTCCCTCTCTCATTTCCTCTCCCATTACAACAGCAATGAGGCATAGACGCGCATGTTAGATGCACAAAGTCGGGCGCGTCTATCATTGCGTCTATATGTGCGTGTAAAAGAGTGTGTAAATAGACGCGAATTTTGCATCTATATATCCGCGTAAATAGACGCCAATATAGACGCGCCACTAGACGTGCAATTATTTAACCACCTAAAATTAGAATTAATATAATTAAAAAACCAGAGTTAATATTATTTAACCACCTGAAATTGATTCTTGAGCATGCACATGTGCGCATGATAAAAACCATAGAATTAAGAATACACATTGAATCATTGAACAAAAAAACCAGAGTTAATAATTATTTTTTCATTGCTCTCTAATGAATGGCAGTTCCTCTAGTTGACAAGCTTGATGTAAGTAATTAGCGGCAAGCGATAGAAACCTTATTATACAATTAGTAGCAAGCATTGCAATATGTATCTCGTAATTTCTCTACTTGAAGATGATAAAAAATACTTCCTTTTTATTATGGAAAATTCAATTTAGCTTTAAACTTGACTATTAATTCTTGAGTATGCACGTGTGCGCATGATAAAAACCATAGAATTAAGAATACACATTGAATCATTAAGCAAATTAAGTATGTTACAGTGAATGATCCATCTCATCTTCAATGAGATCAGCCCTTGCTAAACTATCTACTTCTAGGTCTATGTTACCAAGAGGTAACGAAACAAATAAGTCTATCCCACTATCAGATGTGTTACTATATTGCTCAATAACTTCATCAATATCATCGACAATCACATTGTTGTCTTCTTCTGCATTTCCTTGAATATCCTCGCGAGGTTCATCTTGTACTATATCACGCATATCATCCATTATGGTGTCGTCATGCACATCATCATTAATTGTTGGATTGTCATCTGTTATCTCCATGTCGGTAATATTACCATATATTGGTTTTGAACGATTAGATATAGGGATGACATACCACCATCGGTTATTGTTTACCATTGGATGATACACAACCTGTATTTGAAAAACAAAAGCAAGAAACTTAAATACTTATTATATTGTGTATATGTATCACATGTATACATATTAAAAAATTAGATTTTGCATATATACTTGCTCACATTGTTGAGGTAGTACTAATGTGTCATTCTTGTTTTGGTGAAATTTTGTAGAGTCAATGATTACAAAACCACTTGGATGACGTCTGATTGTGCAATGCTCACCATTTGTTGCCACTTCTTTAAACCACTTCACATCCAGTACATATATAAAGAATCGTCTGAAGTCAAGCTTCAGAATATCTTGGATCAAGCCACAATAACCTTCCATGGTACCATTGGCATCCTCAAAGTGAGCAAGGACACCACAATCTTGGGTATTTCTCTTTTCATCTATACGTTGAGTTCGAAGATGTTTACCCTCACACCAAATAGCACTAGTAGTAAAAGATAAAAGATCAAACATATCAATTATTTATATAAAATATAACTTATAGAAACAAATTAATTGATAGTATGTCTCACCTTTGATAAGCAACCTTGTGCGTATTCCCACTCTTCTTGAGATATATTAATTTCCTCCTCTTTTTCCATTCTCTCCATTTTCTCATGTAACCAATCTATATCAATATGACGTGGGAGCGCATTTAGATGATCTGAAAATGAGACATTACGTCCATATCTAGTGCGAAATGCTTGTCTTTCGCTTTTTCTTCTTGCCCTTGCTTCATTATATAGTGTCACCCATTTGCTCATTACATCACTATTGAGCCAAAAACTATTTAACTTACGAAGTTCTTCTTTTGTTAGCACTTTACTCATTCCTTTTCCTTGAGGTATTATAGAGGTCATCCTCAAGTCTTCATCATCTTTCCATAGTCGTGGTTGAGAGGGATCCACTTTAGCAAGATATTCAGAGATATAAACAAGGAATGATTGCACTAACCAACCCTCGCCATACTTCCCTCAGGCCGTGCTTTTTGCCTCACAAAATCTTTCAAGGTTTTCATAAAGCGCTCAAGAAAAAACATCCACCTTGCATGAATTGCCCCACAAAGTGCGATCTCATCAATCAAATGTACGAGTAAAAGTAATTGAGTAGTCAAAATGGATCGAGGAAAAATTTCCTCCACCAAACAAACCACCTCAACAGATAATACTCGAGCACCTTGCAATGTGTTTGGATCAATTTCCTTCGAGCTCACGTATCTGTCAGGATGTATTTGAGAATTGTTTATTTTTGTGTAGAAATTCAAAGATATATAATAAAAAAATACAATGTATACACACCTCACAAGCTCTCCCATCTTGTAAATGATATCACGTACATCTTTGGATACACAATGGGATATGCTAGTAGGAAGTACGAACTGAATATAAACAATATTTATAGATCAAATGATTAGTTGAGAAAAAAGTCATCATACCCCAAAGTTTACACATAGTTACTCCACTAATTACTATATTCATGGTTAGAGATACCCTTACTTGAATCATTTTGTGCCAATCGTGGGACTTCAAACCAGATAGTTGCTCCACACCTCTTTCCCTTTTCTTTATCAAGGCTCCCTTGAGACATCTCATACATCTTGTGGGTATTCGAAAGCTACATATTTGTTTCTTCACTATTTTTTCCTCGTTCTTTGACAACATCCAAGGTGCATGGGATAGCTCAATCTTTCCTCTGGGTCCAATGCGTGGCCATGCTCATCTCATGCGACCAATGTTACGTAAATCCTCCCTTACATTGACTGAATCACGAGCCCCTATCAAGTGATCCCATAATGTAGATACAACATTTTTGAATATGTGCATGGGGTCCAACAGGTGATTGATCTTGAGTTCAGTCCAGTACGGAAGACGAAAAAATATAGAGAACCTAACAAACAAACAATATATTATGTAAATAATTCATCATGCTAAATACTTTAAAGTCAATTGAGAGAAATGCACTTCTTACCGACTCATGCCGAGTGGAGGGTGGCTGTCGGTATTAATCCATATCTCCTTCCAATCTCGAATGGTTAGAGATTGTGGAGTTATTCCATTAGTAGGGAGAACATATTTGGGATGGTCAATAGGAAGAAATCGATGATGATTGTCGTAGATAACCTTCTTTAAACGTGCCGGCCTAGAGGAAACTAGAGAGGGACCGCAAATAGGACATGCATGCTATCCTGATGTGGCTACACCTGAACAAACAAGTGAATTAATAAAATGCAATTGATTCAAGTCTTGAATTTCAAATATAGAGTTATATAAATGTACCTGAACACTCTCCGTATCCTGGAAAGTCATGCATGGTCCACAACAGCATGGCCTTCAATGTGAAATCTCTAGAGGATGCAGATGCACTTATATCTTGCACCTCAATACCTTCCCATAACATTTCTAACTCTTTAATCAAAGGCTCTAAGTAAATGTCCATGTTTTTTACCTTGTGCTTTCTAGGAATCAGAAGGGACAATATTACATGTCTCTTTTTAATTACCATGGATGGAGGAATATTATAGTTCACCAATACCACTGGCCATACACTGTATGATGTGCTTTTGATGCCAAATGGATTGATTCCATTAATACCTAAACCAAATCTCAAATTTCTTGGCTCTTCTTTGAAAACGGGCCACAAATTATCTATATGTTGCCATGCCGATGTGTCTGCAAGGATCCTCCATTTTTCATCACTTGAACGATGACTAGCATGCCATGACATGAGCTTTCCAATAGACTTATACTTGAACATAAGTTTTATACATGAAACAATCAGAAAATGTCGCAAAACCTTACGAGGCACATCCATTAACTTCATCTCCACTTCGTATCTTGATTCGCCACAAACAGGACACTCTCGTGCGAACTCATGAATCCCACGAAATAAGACACAATCATTGATACATGCATGGATCTTGACATAATCGAGGCCTCCCAGTGATGTCAAGTAATGTCTTGCTTGCTGTCTCTTAGTTGGCAATTTGTTTCCTTTTGGAAGCATTTGTGATAATAACCTACATATATTTTTAAAAGTGAGTTAAAAAACCACCAACATATATTTATGTCTGATTTCAAAATAGAACAATTAATATTATGATTCATAAGCCAAATTGAATTGATACCTACTTCAATAACGCATCCAAACTGACATTACTCCATCCATAAATTGTTTGCAAGTTAAGTATCTCGAGGGACGCACGAAGAACGGAGTACGTACAACCTTCATACAACAGAGTAGATGATGCTACGTATAGTAGATCATCTGGATTCGTAGAGTGACCTTCTCCCTGAACCGGTTGCGAAAATAGATGGTGTACCATGTTGTCCAAAATCTCATCCTCTATGACTTGATGGGGCATTTCATGAGGGCTACTATCATGGTCGTGAGTCTCTACTCTTCTTGAAGACTCTGCATCCTCGCGTCGACATTTTGCAGCCTCTCGACGCCTGAGAGGGAGCATCTGAGGATGTGGCACTGCATCCTGCTCAACCATAAAAGGGAGTTTCGTGTACGTTGATATATATTGAGTAACATAGACTAGCAATCTTAGTGGTAAAAAAAAACAATGAATACTGGTGATTTTTCTCGGTCCTATTCTCCATACAAGCTGAGGTGTGACATTGCAATTTGACATGCTCAAAAAATACACCCTCAACAACGATCACACATGCATTTAATTTTTCATCGTAGCCATGCATCTCGATTATGAAGACTTAATGTTTCATCCTCACTTGAGGATGTGCTCGTTGACTCATCAGCACATGTACCGCACTAGGTGATGACGACGACATGATTAAACCTAATTCATGACAATATCAAAATATTTGTCATTCATATGTTTACATAAAAACTTCAAGCTAGCGTATTAATTATTCTAAGATCTCAATTTTAAATACACAAAACTCATCATAAATACATTAAAACTTATGATAAGAATTCACTATCAAAACTTATCTTAAAAACAAAAAATTATGATAAAGCCTAAATGCGCATCTATATCCGCATTTACGTACGCGTCTATATTAGCGTCTGTTTCCGCGTCTATGTTCGCGTCTATACTCGCGTTTACATGAACCTTAGACGCGCATATACACGCCAAAATAGACACACGTCAAAATTCAAACCATACTTAAATCATTTCTTTTCAAACTGTATATTTTCTTTCCTGTATTTTTTGCAGTTCTGAAGCTTGAGTTTAGCCAACATGCAGTCTCTTCATGCCTCACCTAGTCTCTTCATGCCTCACCTCTTTTTTCATTTCAAACACATAAGAAGGGAAAAAGGAAAGCCAAGGAGAGGAAGAAAGAGAGAACAAGAGAGAGGAGAATAAGAAGAAGCAGGAAGCAAGCAAGCAAGCATCAAGGGAGGGTAACTTACCAAGGAGAGGAAGAAGGAGAAGGAAGAAGCACCACCACCCGCCACACCAAACACCCAAGGTGACTCTCTCTCTCTCTCTCTCTCTCTCTCTCTCTCTCTCTCTCTCTCTCTCTCTTTCTCTCTCTGCTCTGTCTGTGTATTAGGATTTTTGATTCCATTATGTATTGCATTTTGTAAATCATCAATGGCGGTCGTCGGACTAGAATCAGCGGACTAAGCGCGTTTGCCAGCGCGTCTACATTTCAGTGTAGATGCAGGTATAGACACGAAGAAATGTTTTCTCTCATTGCGTCTGAGGACGTGTCTTAGAGCGCGTGTGCTCTGTAGTATACATGCGACGATACACGCACGCGCCAGAGCATTGACCTGGAATATGCATCTGACAGCGCGTCTATACTGCATCTCAGATGAGAATATAGACATGCTGGACAGAGGGTTGACTTTAGGAATGCGTCTGAGAGCGCGTCTAACTTGCAATTTAGATGCGGTTATACACGCGCCAGCTCTCCCAACTCTGATAAAAAATAATATATTTTTGCAATGATGAATGTGACCAATCCCATGTTTGTGTTTATCAGTTTTCTTGTTTATGAGAAGCATTAGCACTTAAGTTTTATGCTCAATGTCTAAAGAAAGCTCTTTGAAAATGTTTAGGTATGGATGAAGGTAATATATGATTTTTTTTATGCAAATAAATTTATCTTTTTCTTGTGTTTTTTTGCAGATGTCGTATCCTAGTTCATCTAGCAATGACCCGGATTTGGATCACATGAATGATACATTGGCCTCGTTCGGCAAGGGGATCAATGCATTTTTTGGAGGTTTTCCTAGTACGGAAGACTTCATGGGAGAGATGACCAGACACCTTGGCCACTCTCCCACAGCAGACGAGGTGTTCAGCGTCATGTCTGGAACGCCTCTGACGTCTTTGCCTGGCACTACTTTTCAAACTCCAATTGCAGGTACTCCACGTGTAGCACCTGTACGTGCATCGGTTGAAGCACAAGCATCAGCCGACGCACGTGCATCTGCAGAAGCATGTGCATCCAGCGAGGAAGAGGGTAGTCAACAGAGAAAAACGAGGGAGAGTCGAGGGGGAGGACGAGGCTTGTGTGGGGGTTGCCTAGGAGGTGGCGAGCGATCACCCTCACCAGTAGATCATGTAGAGGAGCGAGTATGCCAGTACTATAGAGTTACAGATACTGGTGGCATCTTCCATGATGATGAAGGAATGGATGTAATGGCGTACATGAGGAGCATCGTGCATGCAACGTATAAAGATTGTTTCATCTACTTCAAAAATAAAAAAAGTGGCTTGTGGTAGGAGGTGTTGAGGGCAGTCCATAGGAGGTACCCAAATCCTGAGGGTCAGCGATTCTTGGATGATTGGGGATGTACAAAAGTGAGGGGTTTGCTTCACAACAAAAGATCCCACCTCATGACACGCGCCAGGGACTCACTGCGGAGGCAGGAGGAGGGGCGTGGAGCCTATAGCCAACCACCTGTGTGCCACCGCATAGAGTGGAAGAAAGCCAAGAAGAAAGCAGCAGAGAAAGTGAAGAGTCGCCAGCACGCAGAGGCGCGACGAATCCAAATGGAAACCATGGGATTACGGATCGGGCGGCAGAGAGTCGTGGGAGGCAGAGTTTGTAAGTATATTCTAATTTCTAGTTTTTTTAAATTTATATTTCTTTCAATTCTTTATATAATTTGTTCTAATACATTGTGTCTCATAATTGTTTGTATATATCATAATTGTTTTGCAGACTACTATCGTTGGTAGGATACCTACTCGTAGAGAGGTAGGTTACCATGGAGGCCATAACCGCGCAGCCACATGGCTTCACTTCTATGAGGAGGGTCTCATCACTGAGGACCAATACAACCGGGCTATGAGAATTCGACAGTCAGAGGAGGTATGTTTTTCTTACTTTCCTATTAAAAGTATAGCTAATTATAACTTTTTCTCCACAATGTCTACGTAAGCAACCTTGATCTTTTGTGTGTGTAGGCGAACCCGGATGTGGAGCATAGCGAGGAGGGGGATAACGATGCTAGTAGCCATGGTGGTACTAGCGAAGATGTTTCTTCTTCAGATTCATAGAGGAGCACCATACCTCCTCTACGGCCTTGTTTTCTTGTATATGTATTATCCATCTTTGAGCCTACTGCTTGCGGCCACGCTTTAGGTCCCAAGCACTTAAACTTCCCGTGTAAATGCTTTTGATCTATAATGAATACATGGACTTTTATTTTCAATTCTCGTGCTTTTAGATCCATTGTCTTTTTCCCAAATGCACAATCTGATGTATGGGAGGGAAAAAAAAAAAACTAGAGAGCATATGCTTCTGGTTTTTTTTTCCAGTTCTATTTTGCGCGTCTATCCGCACGTCTAAATTGCAGAAAATGCGTGTTTATAAGCGCATCTACAATGCAGAGTGCACGCGCTTATACACGTGCTAGATAATTCAAATTTAAAAAATAAATTAAATATCTTTTTTTAAAAGAAGTTTTTTTATTTTCCGTTCGCGTCTTTGGGTGCTTATAAAAGCACGTCTACGAGCGTGTCTATATGCCCGTCTAACTGCCAGATAGACGGGCTAATAGATGCACAAAATAAATTAAATAAATAGCAATTTTGGTTTATTAGGCGCTTTTATTCACGCGTGTATATGTGCGTCTATTGTGCGTCTATTTTTGCGTGTAAATTCGTTCATACATGCAATTATAGACGCAACACTGTAGACGCGCAAATAGACGGGCGGATAGACGCGCCCGTAAGATTTTCTCTATATTCAAAAATCACGTCTAAAAGTGCGTCTATGAAGCCTTTTTGTTGTAGTGTCCCTCTCTCAATACACATGAATTTTAACAAAAAAAAAAGTAAAAGAAAAGGAGAAAAAACAAAAACAAAGCAAGAAGGAACAATAGAATCACCGCAAAGGCCCGAGGATGGATTCGGCGGCTTCTCTTCGCCCCCCATACACTTTCTCCTCTTCTTCGCAAACGGCAACAGTGGCGGTGAGAAGCTTACCTTCTCGCTCTTTCTCTCCCTCTCCCTCTCAAATGCAAGATGGAGTTTGCTCTCTCTTTCGTTCGTTCGTGCAAAATAACGCGCTCGGGTTTCAGCCCACATTTTTTCGTCAGAGCACCATCGCTATTTGCGTTGCTATTTTGAGTCGGAAAGCACCATCGCTATGCCTCCGTATCCTTGTAGTGTTATATATAGTTATATGTTATTTTTTACCCAATTTCATAGAAGAAGTCATTTTTTTAATTTTTTGAGAGAACTTAGGGGAATCTTCTTAGGAGAAGCATACAACTTATCCAAAAGGTTTGCAACTATGTTGGCTGCACTATCCCATAACTGAAGTTGCAATATGTTAGTTTGCAACTATGTTAGTTGCACTATCCCATAGCTTATCCAAAAGCTTCTTGCCTTTCATCTTGCCTCGTGAAATAGTTGTTCTACTTTGTAATCCAAGCC
Source organism: Lygodium microphyllum (assembly GCF_053477565.2). Classification (NCBI taxonomy): domain Eukaryota; kingdom Viridiplantae; phylum Streptophyta; class Polypodiopsida; order Schizaeales; family Lygodiaceae; genus Lygodium; species Lygodium microphyllum. The sequence goes on from NC_141161.1 coordinate 33,207,519, forward strand.
AAATTTTAGCTATAAAATTTTAACATATGTAACATGTTGCTTGTTTGTAATGCAACAAATGGCATTGTTTGAAGCTTTGCGTTCTCTTCTCCTATGATTTAAGCCAAACTTTGGCTTTCAAATCTTTATGCACACACTTGTATATTTGATAACGCAAGAAGATTTACTATATTTAGTCATTCCCATTCTTCTTTGATATTCAAATCTTTATGCACACACTTGTATATTTGATAAGGCAAGAAGATTTACTATATTTAGTCATTCCCATTCTTCTTTGATATTCTCATTGTACACTGTTTTCCATTGTTCTTTTATATTTGCATTGCATATTTTTTGGTATCAATCTATATTCTTGCTTGTGGTTTTCTATAAGTTCATTCAATTTGTATAAGCAATGCTTAATGTGTATGTAGGAAGGGGCAAAAAGAAACCATGGAGCTGTTGATTGTAAAACTATGGTTCTATCGACATTTTTTGAGCCAACAACTCCATGATTTTGTTTGCCTACTACAAACCTCACATTTTAGAATTGCATTTATCAATGCATTTACTATCACATGAAAATTGCAAACGGATTGTGTTTAGATTTTCTCTCGATATCATGTAAAATGTACAATTGGAATGCATTGGAAAGTGCGTCTAAAATTGTGTTGCTTGTTCACAAAATTGCAAACGGATTGTGTTTAAATTTTCTCTCGATATCATGTAAAATGTACAACTGGAATGCATTGAAAAGTGCGTCTAAAATTGTGTTGCTTGTTCACAAAATACATGCAAACATAGACACTGATTATCTGTTGCATGCTTATATACGACTATAGATGTGCTCATTGCAAGTTTTTCTTTAGTTCATAAAATGCATCTATGTTGCCATCTATAGGACTAAAAGCTTACAGCCTTATGGCAGTGTGCATACTCCTTCATTACACATAAATAAGTAAGAAATAGTCAATTACGTATATCACTACACTTTATACTATAAATTGATCATTGTTCAAGGAGAGAGAATGTAACCTCATTTCAACAAACGACTGACAAAAAGAGGGTAGTAACCTCCATAGTAACTCTTAAAGCGTTTCCTTTGGTCATCAATAGAATACTCTTGCACTTATATAAGGTCCATTGATATTGGGCTATCGAATGGGTTTGCCCAATGGATTGGGCGCTCTTCTTATCCAAGTTTTTATTCTCAATCCTAGGAGGAGTTTATCCTAGGAGTTTAGTGACGTGGGCTTGGAGCACATCTAAGTCATTGTTGAAGATGGTGTCATAAAAGCAATAGGGATACTACCGACATATTGTCCATGTGTAGGGCATAAAGTTGGGTCATGGTGAGGTGGTGAGTGCAATAGTGGATGATGGGTGGAAAGAGGGTGGCCCCATAGATGCGTTAGGACCCATGCTTATGATATGGACATAGATGAGCACCAATAGGAAAAAGATGACGAAGTAGAGGAGGAGGATTTCCAGCTTGAAGGTATGGAAACAATTGTAGGAGTAGAGGGAGTAGGCAAAGGTTGTAGGGCCTTGTTTTTTGAAGTGCCATATTTGGTCGCAACCATGACAGGCATGGTGTTCTGCCATTGCCCAGCTTCCTAAAGCTAAAGGACACACATTAGTGTCCTTCCACAATAGGAAGAAGGAATTCAAGCTATGAAGAATACGTTTAGGCAAGTACCTCAAGAAGCACCATGTACTATTGGCACTTGGATGTTGGTCATAACCATTACACTTTTTTAGTGATTAAACACTTGCAGGGCATGCATGGGAACGAGTGAACAACCATGCCAATTGTATAGCCAAGGAGGCCTTGGGTAGTCCCATGTTAGAAAACATATTAATTATAAATGTGTAAAGACCTACATGTAAATATATTACTACATGAAAAATGTTATCCTTCATGATTTTTGAGATTTCAATTGCCTTACTACTAAGTAGGATGGGAAGTTAGAAGCCATATTTGGTCTCCCACCAACACAACTCATAAGGGCATGTATATGAAGCATCGAAATATGTTATTAATTGGAATAAGACAAAAAAGAACTCTGATCCAAACAGGCCTCGTCAATAGCTTAGGACGGACGCCCTGAACGGTCTCACAACTCATCAGGACATCATGTACATGAATGAATTAATAGAAAGCAGGTGGAACATATACTGATTGGAAGCCCTAAACGGACTCACAACTCATCAGGACATCATGTACATGAATGAATTAATAAGCAGGTGGAACATATACTGATTGCGAATAAGACCAAGAGTTTGCCTGCATGAAAAGCACCCTCGATCTTTGGATCAAATCTCGGGATTTAGTCACAAACAAGCTCATTGGAGTTTTGTGTAGGAAGTCCTCGTTACTCATTTCGAGTACATACACATATAACAAATTGCAAAACAATTGCTGCGATACAGTCATGCCATATTGAGAGTTTCAGTCGCATTACCTTTGGATTCGCCTCGCTGCATATTAAGCTTGGCAGGCCTTATTGTACTTTGTTTTGGTCTTTTTTGGGGGGGCCCGGGGGGCTCCTGAGTCCTACTCTTTTGTTTTTCCTGTTTAGCAACGCTTGAGGAGGGCGCCCTCGATGGTGACACCTGGGCCAAAGGCGACAGCAATGCCCCACTGGCAGCCAGCCTGGACGTCGGAGGGGGAGTCGCTCCGGCGAAGCTCGTCGAGGACGAAGAGCACGGTAGAGGCGGAGATGTTGCCGTAGTTCTGCAGGATGTGCCGGCTGGCGCCGAGCTTCTCCGGCGAGAGCTGCAGGGCCTCCTCGACGGCGTTCAGGATGGCAGGGCCGCCGGAGTGCACGGCCCAGAAGACGTCGTTGTAGCCGGGCTTGGAGGGGGCGTTGTCGAGCGCCGTCCGGCAGAAGCCGCCGACGTTCTTGGAGACCAGGGACGGCAGGGTGCGGTCGAGGTAGAACTGCAGGCCCTCCAGCTTCAGCGTCCCCTCGATGATCTTCTCGGAGTCAGGGGCGAGGACCTCCCCGACCCAGTGGATCTCGTAGAGCGGGCGCTCGACGCGTGGCAGGGGGCGGGCGCCAACGATGACGGCCGAGGCGCCGTCCCCGAACAGGGCGGTGCCCACCAGGTCGTAGGGGAACTTCTCGTTGGGGGCCCGGAAGGTCGGGGCGGCCAGCTCGCTGCAGCAGATGAGGATGCGCGCCCCAGGGTTGTTCTCGGCCAGGTCCTTGGCCACCCGCAGGGCCGTCACCCCGGCGTAGCAGCCCAGCATGTAGAGCATCACCCGGTTCACGTCCGGGCGCAAGCCCAGGGACTTGGTCAGCATCACGTCCGCCCCCGGGATGGCCACGCCCGTCAGCGTGGCCACCACCAGGTGGGTGATGTCCGACGCGGGCCGGCCCCACTCCTTTATGGCCTCCAGGGCCGCCAGGTGCGCCAGCTTCGGCACCTCCTGCGCGAAGATGTAGTTGCGCTGCTCCAGGCTGGGCTCGCCGGGCGTGTAGAACTCCGGGTGCTCCTTCAGGAACTCCTCCGTCAGGATGGAGTAGCGCGTCTTGATGCCGGAGCGGTCGCCTGCGCCGAAGAAGCAGCCAGTATTATTATGAACAGCTTATATACACGAGACTCGAGAGTCTGTATGCATTTTCGCAACTTTTCGACATAAACTTGAGGGCATTCTGAAAGTTCTTTTCACAAATTATAGGAGGCATTGCTGGTTTTGTCGTTTCCCCTTGGGGTAGACCTTGTATAATGATGATGCACTGGTCACGATCAATTACAAGAGCAAATACTTACATATGCGCTGCATCTTCTTCTTGAGCTCCTCCTTGTGGCCGCAGTTGGTGATGTCGAAGTACCAGTCCGTGTAGGTGGCCTGGTCGATCTGGTGCGGCGGCGTGGCCCGCCCCATGGCCAAGATGGAAGCGTGCGCTTCCTCAGCAGGCGCTGCGGGCGTTGCTGGGTACACATGCGGGCCCTGCGAGCGCAGGCGCGGGGACGGCGACTGCACCCAGGTGGGGGTGTGTGGGAGGGGGTTGCGAGGGGACGGCTGCTCCACCCAGGTGTCGCAGGTACGGGGTGTGCCAGGGGCCGGCTGCGCCTGCACCCACTCACGGCGGCCCTGAGCGGCGACTTCAACCTCTAGAAACATGCTTGCTTTGCCGCTGACGGACTTATTAACTTGGATGGAGATCTCCGACGTGCCTGGTCGTAGTTCTGTAGCAGGATGCTCTCTATGCGGCACTCCCTCTGTGTGTGGGTTGACAGTGCGTACAAATGTGTATGCCTCGGGTGTTCCTAGTGTAGAACGATTGTATACCGCCGAACTCTCTCCTTTTATTACTTCGAGACGCCTCGGCACACTATCTCCACGATGCCAACCTTTCCCTATTTAAGCCCCCCGCATTCGTCGACCCTTTCAAACACTCTGCCCAGGGCCCACAGCCCTTCTTTGACTGGTCCTTTCTCTTACCGTTCAAATCAAAAGACGCTGATGATCTCCAGACTCCGACCATAAATAATTATAAAACGAAACATTAGCGGCCAATGCATCCCGATTGCGGACCTGCTTTACTTGTTTTTATGTCGGTCCACGGACCCACCCCAATGGGTTCACGGGCCACGGCCGTTTACCAGTCCACAATCCCCAAATTAGCTTGACCTTTCGCACCTTTGTCAAGGTAGTCTTTGTCATCGCTCCATGCAAACATGGTCGACTAACCCTACTAATAAGAATCGGCTCTAGAGTAAGGGGCTGGACAAAGTTGCAGCCCTCAATAGTGTGAAATTTTTTAGAGCACATGCGACCAAAAGGTGTGTCCCAATGTCACTAGAAACAATGAGCATGACTGCTCGAGATGTAGGTTGTGAGCCCCCCAGAAGATGTCACTTTCCACTTGCTCTCCTTCTAGACCTTGGTGGCCCTCTTGCTTAGTCTCTGGCTCATTATTAGTGGCACGAAGCAACACAATCGACCAAGGAGACAGTCTTGTGCATTCAACCCCTAGAAGCCTCAAGAGAATCAGAGAATACCAATCCCACAAACTAGGGCAACAAGAAAGAGAAAGAATTCCAATCACTTGATTCAAGAAAGGAAGGAAGTTTCAATGCACTGATTATGTCTATCTATTGATTTGAGGTGGCATAGTATTGGCCCCGCATTGATTTGCCAAAATAAATGGATGGATGGTTACTGCTCACTTCTAATAAATGGATTTCTTATGCACTTTTTGATTTGCCTGTTGGTGTTATGATCTACAAATATGTGATCAACACAAGATCACATATTTGCATCCACTTTGACAATGCCATCCATCAAGAAGAGAAGAAGTAGAAGGGGAGACTTTGCACCTTCCAAAAGATGCTCACTCCCACAACCAATACTATGTCCAAAGGGCCACTACTGTTGCTACTATAAATTCGGAGATAAGTGCTCCTTTGATGGATGAGGAGACTCAAGAGCAGCCCCCCATACCAAGGCAGTCATGTAGTTTGCAACAACTTGCCTCTATGTTTCATTAATAAGTTTTTCTCCAATCTTAGAACATATCTCTGTACAACAAGATTGAGTGTATGTCCTTAAAAACATTATAACCATCACCAAGAAACCTCACCAATGGTGAGTAATTGTACAAGGGAGGTGTGTTATAGAATCTTTGGAGTATAACTGTAACGTGTCCACTAACATCCTCTAGGACACGTCTTAGCAGTCCATCGGAAAGGTTGTCTAGAAGACTCCACCCGACACTCCCATGGAATACTGCGGGTTTCGTAATCTAGGACTTTCCGCGTCTGCCCCGTAACGGAAGTGTCCTGGGCGCTTTCCACTTAGGATCGAACGGAATTGTTTGGTCGTTTGCTAACAGCGACTAGCGTCAGACCTGATCGAACTTCTTTACGCAGAACGCCCGGTCTGAAGCGAATTCATACTGCACTTGGTTCAAGGAGAATGGGAAATGAGAGGGATGCAAGGCTCGACCTCTCTGCCAAAAGGCATAGTCCCATTCCGTTCCCCTAAAACAGCTTGAATCGGGTAATTGGTATTTCCAAGTCATCGTTCTCCTTTCTTGTTTCGGTGATGTCCGTTGAAAACCTTGAGAAAAGTTCCCGGCTAACCGGGACCACCCATCCATAGGACGGACCCATGGTCCATCCTCCACACTTTCCTCGGTTTTTTTTAGTTATGTAATTACCTAGCACATTAGTTTGACATATACAAACAGCTTCTTTGATTAACCCTGTTAAGCACTGGTTCCTTCACGTAATCTTATCACAGGACATAAAGAAAACAATGTCAAACAACTCCTTTATTATCATTATATCCTTTTATCTTTGAAATACAAGGAGTTCCCGTCCGTAGGCGTATTCATAATCCGCCCGAAGGCTATCCAGTAATCCTTCCTGTGATTACTATCCCAAGTTTCCGCCCGTAGACTAGTATGCGGGCCTCGAGATCCAATCCCGAGTCACGTTAGTCTCTTGTGCAGGGCCCGGAAGGCGAGGGATTTACAGCCAGAGCCCCCCCTGGCACCCAAGCGTCCTCCTGCTCCAAGCAGAACTCAACGGAGAGACCTCTCACGGCGGGTTCGGTCCACGTTCCCGGCGCGGTTCACAACCCCCTTGGTTAGGGTCAGGCAGGCAGTCGGGGGTAACTGAAGCTGCCTCTCAGGCACCAACCTGAAGCTTTAGATATATTTTCATCCTTTAGTTCATTGAGCAAACAATGCAAACAGTCCTTTCTAACTTTTACAAACACAATCAAATTCCAATGGCCGTTTGGCTGGCAAACTGTTAAGGATTGACTCCTTATCTCCGAATGCAACCCGCATTCGATCCGGAATCAATTGCAACTTAGCAAGATTCCTATCATTCTTGGGTTAGGGTCATACCCTTCCAATACTTAAGGTTTGTTGTGGCAGGATCCAGCGACCATGTCGCCTTAGTTTATTGTCGGTCATTTGCTTCAAGGCAACGCCTAATCTTCCTTTCCCTTGGCAATTACTTTTCCAAGGAAAGTGAGCTAACAGGATGATTACTCATCCTCTTGTAAGTTAAATTCTTTCAATAACTTGCTAATCTCATTTCGAGAGATGACAAGACTCTTTGCGGACAAATCCCAAATCTATACAATACTGCAGCTTTGTGCACAAGTATTGCATCTATTTCACGGAATCCTTCTATCCATATCTTAGCGTTCCGATCACGGAATTTAACCCTAGCCGAGTAACAGGATATTGGGGTATCCTCCAAGTCATTTCTAATTAGGTTTGGCTCATGATTCTAGAATATGCAACTCCGTCGGAGTTCCATCATGATCCTTAGGTTCACAGTTTTTGTCTAAGCGAGGTCAAATTATCCTTGCACTAAATCCTAGTTATCTCTTAGGATTCCTGTGTTTATATGATTCCTTGTGGTTCATATTACTTAGCCAATCCGATTATGCCTGTTTGCGACAAGGATGATCCTTCTAGGGTGATAAACCAAATCTACGGAATCGAATTCGCGTAAACAAGCGATTGATTGCCGTTTCCTTGGTGAGGTAACATTTCTTACTAATATGTACGCTAACTTTCCTAATTAATCAAGCCTACTACTTTGTAGTCTATGCTCTGGAACTTATGCATTGGCGAGTCATACAATCTTTCCTTGGTGCATGCTAATTTGGTTACTAACTTTCCCTAGGGCCTACTAGGTCTTGCATCAACAATCGTACCTACTACCTTGTAGTTTATCCTTTGGCATCCCATGCATTTACACCTAGTTACGACTCTTTAATGATTGATCCTTTTCTCATGAAGACTACGCAATTTCATAACATTCTCCTAGTCACTAAGTCGTGATGATACTCAAGCGAAAACTAGTGTTGCTCTATTCCATCGTATAACTATGTTGCAAGTCATACGTTCGTTTTTAGTGCCCTATTAGTTCTTTCCGAATGAAATCTTATGGTGCTAGACTTTCCCTATGAAATCATAATGTGCATATACGCTTAATTCATCATATCTAGGATGGCAACTAATGCACATATAAACTTCGTCTTCTTGCTTAGGATTAGATTCTTACCTTTAAAAATACCATCTACATGCATCTAATTCCCTAACCGTTCAATCTTTCATAATGCTCAAAAAGATGCATTTCTTTCAATGCTTTTAATTTAAACGTAACTTGAATTTCCCTTCCTAAGCGCGCCTAATCATTTCTTATGCGGAATTTAACACGGAAGAACCTGGACTTGTGGTGTCGGGGTGATGTCCACTTGCACGTTTGGAGTCGAACCTCCCGCGGTTGCCTCCTGGGATCTTTTAGGAGCCATCGTAGTCGTAAATTCGACTTACGAGTTGCCTTTGTGTTCGTATGCGGATGGTTTCCTCTTCGGAATAGACCTTGCAACAAAGCTTCGGAATTCCCACGAGCTCGATTCGGCGCGGTATTTGGACGGCTTGCGGAACAATGTCTTTGTCCAAGTCTCGTCGAAGGCTTTTGCGAGGTCTTTGTGGCCTCACCGTCTCCTTCCTTGGAAATCCCGATCTTTAAGGGATCTTCGGGGAATATGCGGTGGGAAAGGCCTTTTGGCCAAATGGTGGGAATTTGCCCTTAAAATGGGTGTAAAAAAAAAGTGGAAAATAGGGCCGTGGGAAGGGGGTCTAGGGAGGCCCCCTATGGAAGCTTCTATAGAAGCTTCCAAAAGAAGCTTCTGGCACGTGGGGCAGGCCGTGGAGGCGTGTCGATGGCTGGCGGCCTGGCGAGGTGGTCAGCACGGCGGACGGGGTGCGGAGCTGCGGAGTCCGGCGGCCAGGCGACGGCAGAATGGCTACGGGCGGGGCTGGGCAGCAGCACGGCGGCGGTTTCCAGTGGCAGTTGGCGGCTCACGGACGACCTCCTCCTCTCTCTTCCAAGCACACAGACCCCCTCCTCTCTCCTCGTGTGTGTCCCACACACGACTTCCTCTCTCTCTCTGTCCGCGGGCAGAATCCTCCTCCTCTCTCCTTAAGCACACCCCCCATCAAGGGGGTGTTTATATAGGCCGTGGGGGTGGGGAGTGGGTCTCCCCCCACGTGGGGGAAACTGCCCATGCAAACCCCCACCTTCCCATCCCCCCCACATACTCCCTTCCCTCCAGCCATGCATCGGCTGGGGGAAAGGGATAAATACATAAAAAAAATTTGCAATCAATTTAATTGAATTGCCCCTCCCAAGAGGGTGTTTTCGTGCAGTTAGCGGTTTTTATCCCCCGGTTCAATTTACCATTTGCAGAGGACCCCATTTCACGCGCGCGGGTCACACATTACGCCGTCACAATTTCAATGCAAGAGATACCCTTTTCACAGGGTTTACACGGTATACGGAAAGTTAATATTTACGGTACGGTACGCGGAAATATTACATTCTCTCCCCCTTAGAAGAATCGAGATGTCCTCATCTCGAGATAAATTGGGGATATTGAAGATTGAGAGAGCTTTCATCCATCCAGGTAGCATCCTCTTCGGAATAATCTTGCCACTGGACGAGGCATTCTCTCAAGGTTCTAGATCTCAACTGTCTCTCCCTGACCGTGGCCAATACCTTGACGGTGTCCTTCGCTGAGCTTGGGGCATTGCTTTCTGAAGTGACCGAGTTCATTGCAGTGGAAACATCGGATGTTTCGGCCATTATCGTGAGTAGGAACAAAGTTGTTGACGTTATTTGTCCTTGCCTTCTTTCTTTGTCCCTGATTGTGGCCTTGAACTCTCTTAACCTGGGGTCTGAATGCTCCTCCGCTTGGGTCGCTATAAGACCAATTCTTAATACTCCTTGGTTTAGCTTGCACTTCCTGAATTATGGGTGCCGCTCGAATGAGTGCATCCTGAAGATCTGATGGTCTCATAGATTCGAGACGGGTATTTACAGGTGGATTTAAGCTTGCGCAAAATTTGGACACATGCTGTGTCGTGTCCATTCGTGGCGCATACTTCAAGAGTGAGACAAACTTAGAGTAGTATGCGTCAAGCGTGAGTCCTAACTGTTTTAGCTCATAGAACTCATTCATTTTCTGTGTACGATATGCGGGTGGCAAATATCTCCCTTGCACGGCTTGCTTTAACTTCTCCCAGGTAACTGACCCCTCTGAAATCCCTTGATCCCTGCACCATTGTTTCCACCATAGTCTGGCTTCACCGGTGAGTTTTAATTTAGCGAGCATGGCCTGATTGGTAGGTGCAGTGCCAGCGGCTTCGAAGTAGTCCTCCATAGATTCAATCCAAATCTCAGCGTCCGTCTGGACGAATCTGCCTCTCCCGTCAAACTCGGGTGGCTTAATCTGTTTGAGGAGGAACTTCTTCTCCTGGATCACAGTAGTACTTGATGTAGGGGGCGAATTTGGAACCTGTACCTGGGGTTGTGCTTGGCGTAAAAAGTTTTCTTAACGTTATTATATGATAATTGCCATTAGCTTATCTTTAGTTCAGCTAATTCGTAACTCATGAAGCAACTAGACTTTTTTGCAACAACTTTGATGCACAATCGGATAGTGATAAAAGAAGTCCTTATTTATATTTATATGGCGTAGCCTCATACAACAATTCCAGTCATTACATCTAGTTTGGGGAGAACAACATAGTATTGGATTTGTCTACAGGAACTGTGTAGTAGTAGGGTTTTGGGTCATGTATCTTTAGGAATCGATAATTCATCGGAAGTTCGGGATATCCTTTTCGCTGGAAACCATACTTCCCATGGCAGCCCAATACCTTAACTCTATCAGCTGGAATTACACGGGTTACTTCCTCATAAACTTATGAGTTTAATTCAACTCTACGACCTCGAATATGCAAAGTCGCATTCACGTGAGCTTCCACAAAAATGAACAGCTTCACGACTTTCAAATCTTCCAACCACTTGATCCTCTTCAGGTTGGTCTGTAGATAGGCGAACCGGTGGGCAGCTATGTAGTAGATTCCTGAAGACCCAGTCCATCTTCGCTCTATATATAGAGGTGATGGGTTATAAATCCGCTCCAAGATGTTCATCATCTCAATTCTCTGCCTATAATGCGGAGAATGCATCGCAGTCATGAACATGATCCGGAACACCAGAAATTTATTCCACGCCTCGTAATTCTGGAAGACAGTATTGAAGATGAGAAAATGTTTGGACAGGAACAAATTCTTTACTTCACTTCTAATGAAATCTTATGGAAACAATTCCATTATAAGTCGGCTCTGATACCAACTGTAACGTGTCCACTAACATCCTCTAGGACACGTCTTAGCAGTCCATCGGAAAGGTTGTCTAGAAGACTCCACCCGACACTCCCATGGAATGTTGCGGGTTTCGTAATCTAGGACTTTCCGCGTCTGCCCCGTAACGGAAGTGTCCTGGGCGCTTTCCACTTAGGATCGAACGGAATTGTTTGGTCGTTTGCTAACAGCGACTAGCGTCAGACCTGATCGAACTTCTTTACGCAGAACGCCCGGTCTGAAGCGAATTCATACTACACTTGGTTCAAGGAGAATGGGAAACGAGAGGGATGCAAGGCTCGACCTCTCTGCCAAAAGGCATAGTCCCATTCCGTTCCCCTAAAACAGCTTGAATCGAGTAATTGGTATTTCCAAGTCATCGTTCTCCTTTCTTGTTTCGATGATGTCCGTTGAAGACCTTGAGAAAAGTTCCCGGCTAACCGGGACCACCCATCCATAGGACGGACCCATGGTCCATCCTCCACACTTTCCTCGGTTTGTTTTAGTTATGTAATTACCTACCACATTAGTTTGACATATACAAACAGCTTCTTTGATTAACCCTGTTAAGCACTGGTTCCTTCACGTAATCTTATCACATGACATAAAGAAAACAATGTCAAACAACTCCTTTATTATCATTATATCCTTTTATCTTTGAAATACAAGGAGTTCCCGTCCGTAGGCGTATTCATAATCCGCCCGAAGGCTATCCAGTAATCCTTCCTGTGATTACTATCCCAAGTTTCCGCCCGTAGACTAGTATGCGGGCCTCGAGATCCAATCCCGAGTCACGTTAGTCTCTTGTGCAGGGCCCGGAAGGCGAGGGATTTACAGCCAGAGCCCCCCCTGGCACCCAAGCGTCCTCCTGCTCCAAGCAGAACTCAACGGAGAGACCTCTCACGGCGGGTTCGGTCCACGTTCCCGGCGCGGTTCACAACCCCCTTGGTTAGGGTCAGGCAGGTAGTCGGGGGTAACTGAAGCTGCCTCTCAGGCACCAACCTGAAGCTTTAGATATATTTTCATCCTTTAGTTCATTGAGCAAACAATGCAAACAGTCCTTTCTAACTTTTACAAACACAATCAAATTCCAATGGCCGTTTGGCTGGCAAACTGTTAAGGATTGACTCCTTATCTCCGAATGCAACCCGCATTCGATCCGGAATCAATTGCAACTTAGCAAGATTCCTATCATTCTTGGGTTAGGGTCATACCCTTCCAATACTTAAGGTTTGTTGTGGCAGGATCCAGCGACCATGTCGCCTTAGTTTATTGTCGGTCATTTGCTTCAAGGCAACGCCTAATCTTCCTTTCCCTTGGCAATTACTTTTCCAAGGAAAGTGAGCTAACAGGATGATTACTCATCCTCTTGTAAGTTAAATTCTTTCAATAACTTGCTAATCTCATTTCGAGAGATGACAAGACTCTTTGCGGACAAATCCCAAATCTATACAATACTGCAGCTTTGTGCACAAGTATTGCATCTATTTCACGGAATCCTTCTATCCATATCTTAGCGTTCCGATCACGGAATTTAACCCTAGCCGAGTAACAGGATATTGGGGTATCCTCCAAGTCATTTCTAATTAGGTTTGGCTCATGATTCTAGAATATGCAACTCCGTCGGAGTTCCATCATGATCCTTAGGTTCACAGTTTTTGTCTAAGCGAGGTCAAATTATCCTTGCACTAAATCCTAGTTATCTCTTAGGATTCCTGTGTTTATATGATTCCTTGTGGTTCATATTACTTAGCCAATCCGATTATGCCTGTTTGCGACAAGGATGATCCTTCTAGGGTGATAAACCAAATCTACGGAATCGAATTCGCGTAAACAAGCGATTGATTGCCGTTTCCTTGGTGAGGTAACATTTCTTACTAATATGTACGCTAACTTTCCTAATTAATCAAGCCTACTACTTTGTAGTCTATGCTCTGGAACTTATGCATTGGCGAGTCATACAATCTTTCCTTGGTGCATGCTAATTTGGTTACTAACTTTCCCTAGGGCCTACTAGGTCTTGCATCAACAATCGTACCTACTACCTTGTAGTTTATCCTTTGGCATCCCATGCATTTACACCTAGTTACGACTCTTTAATGATTGATCCTTTTCTCATGAAGACTACGCAATTTCATAACATTCTCCTAGTCACTAAGTCGTGATGATACTCAAGCGAAAACTAGTGTTGCTCTATTCCATCGTATAACTATGTTGCAAGTCATACGTTCGTTTTTAGTGCCCTATTAGTTCTTTCCGAATGAAATCTTATGGTGCTAGACTTTCCCTATGAAATCATAATGTGCATATACGCTTAATTCATCATATCTAGGATGGCAACTAATGCACATATAAACTTCGTCTTCTTGCTTAGGATTAGATTCTTACCTTTAAAAATACCATCTACATGCATCTAATTCCCTAACCGTTCAATCTTTCATAATGCTCAAAAAGATGCATTTCTTTCAATGCTTTTAATTTAAACGTAACTTGAATTTCCCTTCCTAAGCGCGCCTAATCATTTCTTATGCGGAATTTAACACGGAAGAACCTGGACTTGTGGTGTCGGGGTGATGTCCACTTGCACGTTTGGAGTCGAACCTCCCGCGGTTGCCTCCTGGGATCTTTTAGGAGCCATCGTAGTCGTAAATTCGACTTACGAGTTGCCTTTGTGTTCGTATGCGGATGGTTTCCTCTTCGGAATAGACCTTGCAACAAAGCTTCGGAATTCCCACGAGCTCGATTCGGCGCGGTATTTGGACGGCTTGCGGAACAATGTCTTTGTCCAAGTCTCGTCGAAGGCTTTTGCGAGGTCTTTGTGGCCTCACCGTCTCCTTCCTTGGAAATCCCGATCTTTAAGGGATCTTCGGGGAATATGCGGTGGGAAAGGCCTTTTGGCCAAATGGTGGGAATTTGCCCTTAAAATGGGTGTAAAAAAAAAGTGGAAAATAGGGCCGTGGGAAGGGGGTCTAGGGAGGCCCCCTATGGAAGCTTCTATAGAAGCTTCCAAAAGAAGCTTCTGGCACGTGGGGCAGGCCGTGGAGGCGTGTCGATGGCTGGCGGCCTGGCGAGGTGGTCAGCACGGCGGACGGGGTGCGGAGCTGCGGAGTCCGGCGGCCAGGCGACGGCAGAATGGCTACGGGCGGGGCTGGGCAGCAGCACGGCGGCGGTTTCCAGTGGCAGTTGGCGGCTCACGGACGACCTCCTCCTCTCTCTTCCAAGCACACAGACCCCCTCCTCTCTCCTCGTGTGTGTCCCACACACGACTTCCTCTCTCTCTCTGTCCGCGGGCAGAATCCTCCTCCTCTCTCCTTAAGCACACCCCCCATCAAGGGGGTGTTTATATAGGCCGTGGGGGTGGGGAGTGGGTCTCCCCCCACGTGGGGGAAACTGCCCATGCAAACCCCCACCTTCCCATCCCCCCCACATACTCCCTTCCCTCCAGCCATGCATCGGCTGGGGGAAAGGGATAAATACATTAAAAAAATTTGCAATCAATTTAATTGAATTGCCCCTCCCAAGAGGGTGTTTTCGTGCAGTTAGCGGTTTTTATCCCCCGGTTCAATTTACCATTTGCAGAGGACCCCATTTCACGCGCGCGGGTCACACATTACGCCGTCACAATTTCAATGCAAGAGATACCCTTTTCACAGGGTTTACACGGTATACGGAAAGTTAATATTTACGGTACGGTACGCGGAAATATTACATTCTCTCCCCCTTAGAAGAATCGAGATGTCCTCATCTCGAGATAAATTGGGGATATTGAAGATTGAGAGAGCTTTCATCCATCCAGGTAGCATCCTCTTCGGAATAATCTTGCCACTGGACGAGGCATTCTCTCAAGGTTCTAGATCTCAACTGTCTCTCCCTGACCGTGGCCAATACCTTGACGGTGTCCTTCGCTGAGCTTGGGGCATTGCTTTCTGAAGTGACCGAGTTCATTGCAGTGGAAACATCGGATGTTTCGGCCATTATCGTGAGTAGGAACAAAGTTGTTGACGTTATTTGTCCTTGCCTTCTTTCTTTGTCCCTGATTGTGGCCTTGAACTCTCTTAACCTGGGGTCTGAATGCTCCTCCGCTTGGGTCGCTATAAGACCAATTCTTAATACTCCTTGGTTTAGCTTGCACTTCCTGAATTATGGGTGCCGCTCGAATGAGTGCATCCTGAAGATCTGATGGTCTCATAGATTCGAGACGGGTATTTACAGGTGGATTTAAGCTTGCGCAAAATTTGGACACATGCTGTGTCGTGTCCATTCGTGGCGCATACTTCAAGAGTGAGACAAACTTAGAGTAGTATGCGTCAAGCGTGAGTCCTAACTGTTTTAGCTCATAGAACTCATTCATTTTCTGTGTACGATATGCGGGTGGCAAATATCTCCCTTGCACGGCTTGCTTTAACTTCTCCCAGGTAACGGACCCCTCTGAAATCCCTTGATCCCTGCACCATTGTTTCCACCATAGTCTGGCTTCACCGGTGAGTTTTAATTTAGCGAGCATGGCCTGATTGGTAGGTGCAGTGCCAGCGGCTTCGAAGTAGTCCTCCATAGATTCAATCCAAATCTCAGCGTCCGTCTGGACGAATCTGCCTCTCCCGTCAAACTCGGGTGGCTTAATCTGTTTGAGGAGGAACTTCTTCTCCTGGATCACAGTAGTACTTGATGTAGGGGGCGAATTTGGAACCTGTACCTGGGGTTGTGCTTGGCGTAAAAAGTTTTCTTAACGTTATTATATGATAATTGCCATTAGCTTATCTTTAGTTCAGCTAATTCGTAACTCATGAAGCAACTAGACTTTTTTGCAACAACTTTGATGCACAATCGGATAGTGATAAAAGAAGTCCTTATTTATATTTATATGGCGTAGCCTCATACAACAATTCCAGTCATTACATCTAGTTTGGGGAGAACAACATAGTATTGGATTTGTCTACAGGAACTGTGTAGTAGTAGGGTTTTGGGTCATGTATCTTTAGGAATCGATAATTCATCGGAAGTTCGGGATATCCTTTTCGCTGGAAACCATACTTCCCATGGCAGCCCAATACCTTAACTCTATCAGCTGGAATTACACGGGTTACTTCCTCATAAACTTATGAGTTTAATTCAACTCTACGACCTCGAATATGCAAAGTCGCATTCACGTGAGCTTCCACAAAAATGAACAGCTTCACGACTTTCAAATCTTCCAACCACTTGATCCTCTTCAGGTTGGTCTGTAGATAGGCGAACCGGTGGGCAGCTATGTAGTAGATTCCTGAAGACCCAGTCCATCTTCGCTCTATATATAGAGGTGATGGGTTATAAATCCGCTCCAAGATGTTCATCATCTCAATTCTCTGCCTATAATGCGGAGAATGCATCGCAGTCATGAACATGATCCGGAACACCAGAAATTTATTCCACGCCTCGTAATTCTGGAAGACAGTATTGAAGATGAGAAAATGTTTGGACAGGAACAAATTCTTTACTTCACTTCTAATGAAATCTTATGGAAACAATTCCATTATAAGTCGGCTCTGATACCAACTGTAACGTGTCCACTAACATCCTCTAGGACACGTCTTAGCAGTCCATCGGAAAGGTTGTCTAGAAGACTCCACCCGGCACTCCCATGGAATGTTGCGGGTTTCGTAATCTAGGACTTTCCGCGTCTGCCCCGTAACGGAAGTGTCCTGGGCGCTTTCCACTTAGGATCGAACGGAATTGTTTGGTCGTTTGCTAACAGCGACTAGCGTCAGACCTGATCGAACTTCTTTACGCAGAACGCCCGGTCTGAAGCGAATTCATACTACACTTGGTTCAAGGAGAATGGGAAACGAGAGGGATGCAAGGCTCGACCTCTCTGCCAAAAGGCATAGTCCCATTCCGTTCCCCTAAAACAGCTTGAATCGAGTAATTGGTATTTCCAAGTCATCGTTCTCCTTTCTTGTTTCGATGATGTCCGTTGAAGACCTTGAGAAAAGTTCCCGGCTAACCGGGACCACCCATCCATAGGACGGACCCATGGTCCATCCTCCACACTTTCCTCGGTTTGTTTTAGTTATGTAATTACCTACCACATTAGTTTGACATATACAAACAGCTTCTTTGATTAACCCTGTTAAGCACTGGTTCCTTCACGTAATCTTATCACAGGACATAAAGAAAACAATGTCAAACAACTCCTTTATTATCATTATATCCTTTTATCTTTGAAATACAAGGAGTTCCCGTCCGTAGGCGTATTCATAATCTGCCCGAAGGCTATCCAGTAATCCTTCCTGTGATTACTATCCCAAGTTTCCGCCCGTAGACTAGTATGCGGGCCTCGAGATCCAATCCCGAGTCACGTTAGTCTCTTGTGCAGGGCCCGGAAGGCGAGGGATTTACAGCCAGAGCCCCCCCTGGCACCCAAGCGTCCTCCTGCTCCAAGCAGAACTCAACGGAGAGACCTCTCACGGCGGGTTCGGTCCACGTTCCCGGCGCGGTTCACAACCCCCTTGGTTAGGGTCAGGCAGGCAGTCGGGGGTAACTGAAGCTGCCTCTCAGGCACCAACCTGAAGCTTTAGATATATTTTCATCCTTTAGTTCATTGAGCAAACAATGCAAACAGTCCTTTCTAACTTTTACAAACACAATCAAATTCCAATGGCCGTTTGGCTGGCAAACTGTTAAGGATTGACTCCTTATCTCCGAATGCAACCCGCATTCGATCCGGAATCAATTGCAACTTAGCAAGATTCCTATCATTCTTGGGTTAGGGTCATACCCTTCCAATACTTAAGGTTTGTTGTGGCAGGATCCAGCGACCATGTCGCCTTAGTTTATTGTCGGTCATTTGCTTCAAGGCAACGCCTAATCTTCCTTTCCCTTGGCAATTACTTTTCCAAGGAAAGTGAGCTAACAGGATGATTACTCATCCTCTTGTAAGTTAAATTCTTTCAATAACTTGCTAATCTCATTTCGAGAGATGACAAGACTCTTTGCGGACAAATCCCAAATCTATACAATACTGCAGCTTTGTGCACAAGTATTGCATCTATTTCACGGAATCCTTCTATCCATATCTTAGCGTTCCGATCACGGAATTTAACCCTAGCCGAGTAACAGGATATTGGGGTATCCTCCAAGTCATTTCTAATTAGGTTTGGCTCATGATTCTAGAATATGCAACTCCGTCGGAGTTCCATCATGATCCTTAGGTTCACAGTTTTTGTCTAAGCGAGGTCAAATTATCCTTGCACTAAATCCTAGTTATCTCTTAGGATTCCTGTGTTTATATGATTCCTTGTGGTTCATATTACTTAGCCAATCCGATTATGCCTGTTTGCGACAAGGATGATCCTTCTAGGGTGATAAACCAAATCTACGGAATCGAATTCGCGTAAACAAGCGATTGATTGCCGTTTCCTTGGTGAGGTAACATTTCTTACTAATATGTACGCTAACTTTCCTAATTAATCAAGCCTACTACTTTGTAGTCTATGCTCTGGAACTTATGCATTGGCGAGTCATACAATCTTTCCTTGGTGCATGCTAATTTGGTTACTAACTTTCCCTAGGGCCTACTAGGTCTTGCATCAACAATCGTACCTACTACCTTGTAGTTTATCCTTTGGCATCCCATGCATTTACACCTAGTTACGACTCTTTAATGATTGATCCTTTTCTCATGAAGACTACGCAATTTCATAACATTCTCCTAGTCACTAAGTCGTGATGATACTCAAGCGAAAACTAGTGTTGCTCTATTCCATCGTATAACTATGTTGCAAGTCATACGTTCGTTTTTAGTGCCCTATTAGTTCTTTCCGAATGAAATCTTATGGTGCTAGACTTTCCCTATGAAATCATAATGTGCATATACGCTTAATTCATCATATCTAGGATGGCAACTAATGCACATATAAACTTCGTCTTCTTGCTTAGGATTAGATTCTTACCTTTAAAAATACCATCTACATGCATCTAATTCCCTAACCGTTCAATCTTTCATAATGCTCAAAAAGATGCATTTCTTTCAATGCTTTTAATTTAAACGTAACTTGAATTTCCCTTCCTAAGCGCGCCTAATCATTTCTTATGCGGAATTTAACACGGAAGAACCTGGACTTGTGGTGTCGGGGTGATGTCCACTTGCACGTTTGGAGTCGAACCTCCCGCGGTTGCCTCCTGGGATCTTTTAGGAGGCATCGTAGTCGTAAATTCGACTTACGAGTTGCCTTTGTGTTCGTATGCGGATGGTTTCCTCTTCGGAATAGACCTTGCAACAAAGCTTCGGAATTCCCACGAGCTCGATTCGGCGCGGTATTTGGACGGCTTGCGGAACAATGTCTTTGTCCAAGTCTCGTCGAAGGCTTTTGCGAGGTCTTTGTGGCCTCACCGTCTCCTTCCTTGGAAATCCCGATCTTTAAGGGATCTTCGGGGAATATGCGGTGGGAAAGGCCTTTTGGCCAAATGGTGGGAATTTGCCCTTAAAATGGGTGTCAAAAAAAAGTGGAAAATAGGGCCGTGGGAAGGGGGTCTAGGGAGGCCCCCTATGGAAGCTTCTATAGAAGCTTCCAAAAGAAGCTTCTGGCACGTGGGGCAGGCCGTGGAGGCGTGTCGATGGCTGGCGGCCTGGCGAGGTGGTCAGCGCGGCGGACGGGGTGCGGAGCTGCGGAGTCCGGCGGCCAGGCGACGGCAGAATGGCTACGGGCGGGGCTGGGCAGCAGCACGGCGGCGGTTTCCAGTGGCAGTTGGCGGCTCACGGACGACCTCCTCCTCTCTCTTCCAAGCACACAGACCCCCTCCTCTCTCCTCGTGTGTGTCCCACACACGACTTCCTCTCTCTCTCTGTCCGCGGGCAGAATCCTCCTCCTCTCTCCTTAAGCACACCCCCCATCAAGGGGGTGTTTATATAGGCCGTGGGGGTGGGGAGTGGGTCTCCCCCCACGTGGGGGAAACTGCCCATGCAAACCCCCACCTTCCCATCCCCCCCACATACTCCCTTCCCTCCAGCCATGCATCGGCTGGGGGAAAGGGATAAATACATAAAAAAAATTTGCAATCAATTTAATTGAATTGCCCCTCCCAAGAGGGTGTTTTCGTGCAGTTAGCGGTTTTTATCCCCCGGTTCAATTTACCATTTGCAGAGGACCCCATTTCACGCGCGCGGGTCACACATTACGCCGTCACAATTTCAATGCAAGAGATACCCTTTTCACAGGGTTTACACGGTATACGGAAAGTTAATATTTACGGTACGGTACGTGGAAATATTACATTCTCTCCCCCTTAGAAGAATCGAGATGTCCTCATCTCGAGATAAATTGGGGATATTGAAGATTGAGAGAGCTTTCATCCATCCAGGTAGCATCCTCTTCGGAATAATCTTGCCACTCGACGAGGCATTCTCTCAAGGTTCTAGATCTCAACTGTCTCTCCCTGACCGTGGCCAATACCTTGACGGTGTCCTTCGCTGAGCTTGGGGCATTGCTTTCTGAAGTGACCGAGTTCATTGCAGTGGAAACATCGGATGTTTCGGCCATTACCGTGAGTAGGAACAAAGTTGTTGACGTTATTTGTCCTTGCCTTCTTTCTTTGTCCCTGATTGTGGCCTTGAACTCTCTTAACCTGGGGTCTGAATGCTCCTCCGCTTGGGTCGCTATAAGACCAATTCTTAATACTCCTTGGTTTAGCTTGCACTTCCTGAATTATGGGTGCCGCTCGAATGAGTGCATCCTGAAGATCTGATGGTCTCATAGATTCGAGACGGGTATTTACAGGTGGATTTAAGCTTGCGCAAAATTTGGACACCTGCTGTGTCGTGTTCATTCGTGGCGCATACTTCAAGAGTGAGACAAACTTAGAGTAGTATGCGTCAAGCGTGAGTCCTAACTGTTTTAGCTCATAGAACTCATTCATTTTCTGTGTACGATATGCGGGTGGCAAATATCTCCCTTGCACGGCTTGCTTTAACTTCTCCCAGGTAACGGACCCCTCTGAAATCCCTTGATCCCTGCACCATTGTTTCCACCATAGTCTGGCTTCACCGGTGAGTTTTAATTTAGCGAGCATGGCCTGATTGGTAGGTGCAGTGCCAGCGGCTTTGAAGTAGTCCTCCATAGATTCAATCCAAATCTCAGCGTCCGTCTGGACGAATCTGCCTCTCCCGTCAAACTCGGGTGGCTTAATCTGTTTGAGGAGGAACTTCTTCTCCTGGATCACAGTAGTACTTGATGTAGGGGGCGAATTTGGAACCTGTACCTGGGGTTGTGCCTGGCGTAAAAAGTTTTCTTAACGTTATTATATGATAATTGCCATTAGCTTATCTTTAGTTCAGCTAATTCGTAACTCATGAAGCAACTAGACTTTTTTGCAACAACTTTGATGCACAATCGGATAGTGATAAAAGAAGTCCTTATTTATATTTATATGGCGTAGCCTCATACAACAATTCCAGTCATTACATCTAGTTTGGGGAGAACAACATAGTATTGGATTTGTCTACAGGAACTGTGTAGTAGTAGGGTTTTGGGTCATGTATCTTTAGGAATCGATAATTCATCGGAAGTTCGGGATATCCTTTTCGCTGGAAACCATACTTCCCATGGCGGCCCAATACCTTAACTCTATCAGCTGGAATTACACGGGTTACTTCCTCATAAACTTATGAGTTTAATTCAACTCTACGACCTCGAATATGCAAAGTCGCATTCACGTGAGCTTCCACAAAAATGAACAGCTTCACGACTTTCAAATCTTCCAACCACTTGATCCTCTTCAGGTTGGTCTGTAGATAGGCGAACCGGTGGGCAGCTATGTAGTAGATTCCTGAAGACCCAGTCCATCTTCGCTCTATATATAGAGGTGATGGGTTATAAATCCGCTCCAAGATGTTCATCATCTCAATTCTCTGCCTATAATGCGGAGAATGCATCGCAGTCATGAACATGATCCGGAACACCAGAAATTTATTCCACGCCTCGTAATTCTGGAAGACAGTATTGAAGATGAGAAAATGTTTGGACAGGAATAAATTCTTTACCTCACTTCTAATGAAATCTTATGGAAACAATTCCATTATAAGTCGGCTCTGATACCAACTGTAACGTGTCCACTAACATCCTCTAGGACACGTCTTAGCAGTCCATCGGAAAGGTTGTCTAGAAGACTCCACCCGGCACTCCCATGGAATGTTGCGGGTTTCGTAATCTAGGACTTTCTGCGTCTGCCCCGTAACGGAAGTGTCCTGGGCGCTTTCCACTTAGGATCGAACGGAATTGTTTGGTCGTTTGCTAACAGCGACTAGCGTCAGACCTGATCGAACTTCTTTACGCAGAACGCCCGGTCTGAAGCGAATTCATACTGCACTTGGTTCAAGGAGAATGGGAAACGAGAGGGATGCAAGGCTCGACCTCTCTGCCAAAAGGCATAGTCCCATTCCGTTCCCCTAAAACAGCTTGAATCGGGTAATTGGTATTTCCAAGTCATCGTTCTCCTTTCTTGTTTCGGTGATGTCCGTTGAAAACCTTGAGAAAAGTTCCCGGCTAACCGGGACCACCCATCCATAGGACGGACCCATGGTCCATCCTCCACACTTTCCTCGGTTTGTTTTAGTTATGTAATTACCTACCACATTAGTTTGACATATACAAACAGCTTCTTTGATTAACCCTGTTAAGCACTGGTTCCTTCACGTAATCTTATCACAGGACATAAAGAAAACAATGTCAAACAACTCCTTTATTATCATTATATCCTTTTATCTTTGAAATACAAGGAGTTCCCGTCCGTAGGCGTATTCATAATCCGCCCGAAGGCTATCCAGTAATCCTTCCTGTGATTACTATCCCAAGTTTCCGCCCGTAGACTAGTATGCGGGCCTCGAGATCCAATCCCGAGTCACGTTAGTCTCTTGTGCAGGGCCCGGAAGGCGAGGGATTTACAGCCAGAGCCCCCCCTGGCACCCAAGCGTCCTCCTGCTCCAAGCAGAACTCAACGGAGAGACCTCTCACGGCGGGTTCGGTCCACGTTCCCGGCGCGGTTCACAACCCCCTTGGTTAGGGTCAGGCAGGCAGTCGGGGGTAACTGAAGCTGCCTCTCAGGCACCAACCTGAAGCTTTAGATATATTTTCATCCTTTAGTTCATTGAGCAAACAATGCAAACAGTCCTTTCTAACTTTTACAAACACAATCAAATTCCAATGGCCGTTTGGCTGGCAAACTGTTAAGGATTGACTCCTTATCTCCGAATGCAACCCGCATTCGATCCGGAATCAATTGCAACTTAGCAAGATTCCTATCATTATTGGGTTAGGGTCATACCCTTCCAATACTTAAGGTTTGTTGTGGCAGGATCCAGCGACCATGTCGCCTTAGTTTATTGTCGGTCATTTGCTTCAAGGCAACGCCTAATCTTCCTTTCCCTTGGCAATTACTTTTCCAAGGAAAGTGAGCTAACAGGATGATTACTCATCCTCTTGTAAGTTAAATTCTTTCAATAACTTGCTAATCTCATTTCGAGAGATGACAAGACTCTTTGCGGACAAATCCCAAATCTATACAATACTGCAGCTTTGTGCACAAGTATTGCATCTATTTCACGGAATCCTTCTATCCATATCTTAGCGTTCCGATCACGGAATTTAACCCTAGCCGAGTAACAGGATATTGGGGTATCCTCCAAGTCATTTCTAATTAGGTTTGGCTCATGATTCTAGAATATGCAACTCCGTCGGAGTTCCATCATGATCCTTAGGTTCACAGTTTTTGTCTAAGCGAGGTCAAATTATCCTTGCACTAAATCCTAGTTATCTCTTAGGATTCCTGTGTTTATATGATTCCTTGTGGTTCATATTACTTAGCCAATCCGATTATGCCTGTTTGCGACAAGGATGATCCTTCTAGGGTGATAAACCAAATCTACGGAATCGAATTCGCGTAAACAAGCGATTGATTGCCGTTTCCTTGGTGAGGTAAAATTTCTTACTAATATGTACGCTAACTTTCCTAATTAATCAAGCCTACTACTTTGTAGTCTATGCTCTGGAACTTATGCATTGGCGAGTCATACAATCTTTCCTTGGTGCATGCTAATTTGGTTACTAACTTTCCCTAGGGCCTACTAGGTCTTGCATCAACAATCGTACCTACTACCTTGTAGTTTATCCTTTGGCATCCCATGCATTTACACCTAGTTACGACTCTTTAATGATTGATCCTTTTCTCATGAAGACTACGCAATTTCATAACATTCTCCTAGTCACTAAGTCGTGATGATACTCAAGCGAAAACTAGTGTTGCTCTATTCCATCATATAACTATGTTGCAAGTCATACGTTCGTTTTTAGTGCCCTATTAGTTCTTTCTGAATGAAATCTTATGGTGCTAGACTTTCCCTATGAAATCATAATGTGCATATACGCTTAATTCATCATATCTAGGATGGCAACTAATGCACATATAAACTTCGTCTTCTTGCTTAGGATTAGATTCTTACCTTTAAAAATACCATCTACATGCATCTAATTCCCTAACCGTTCAATCTTTCATAATGCTCAAAAAGATGCATTTCTTTCAATGCTTTTAATTTAAACGTAACTTGAATTTCCCTTCCTAAGCGCGCCTAATCATTTCTTATGCGGAATTTAACACGGAAGAACCTGGACTTGTGGTGTCGGGGTGATGTCCACTTGCACGTTTGGAGTCGAACCTCCCGCGGTTGCCTCCTGGGATCTTTTAGGAGGCATCGTAGTCGTAAATTCGACTTACGAGTTGCCTTTGTGTTCGTATGCGGATGGTTTCCTCTTCGGAATAGACCTTGCAACAAAGCTTCGGAATTCCCACGAGCTCGATTCGGCGCGGTATTTGGACGGCTTGCGGAACAATGTCTTTGTCCAAGTCTCGTCGAAGGCTTTTGCGAGGTCTTTGTGGCCTCACCGTCTCCTTCCTTGGAAATCCCGATCTTTAAGGGATCTTCGGGGAATATGCGGTGGGAAAGGCCTTTTGGCCAAATGGTGGGAATTTGCCCTTAAAATGGGTGTAAAAAAAAAGTGGAAAATAGGGCCGTGGGAAGGGGGTCTAGGGAGGCCCCCTATGGAAGCTTCTATAGAAGCTTCCAAAAGAAGCTTCTGGCACGTGGGGCAGGCCGTGGAGGCGTGTCGATGGCTGGCGGCCTGGCGAGGTGGTCAGCGCGGCGGACGGGGTGCGGAGCTGCAGAGTCCGGCGGCCAGGCGACGGCAGAATGGCTACGGGCGGGGCTGGGCAGCAGCACGGCGGCGGTTTCCAGTGGCAGTTGGCGGCTCACGGACGACCTCCTCCTCTCTCTTCCAAGCACACAGACCCCCTCCTCTCTCCTCGTGTGTGTCCCACACACGACTTCCTCTCTCTCTCTGTCCGCGGGCAGAATCCTCCTCCTCTCTCCTTAAGCACACCGCCCATCAAGGGGGTGTTTATATAGGCCGTGGGGGTGGGGAGTGGGTCTCCCCCCACGTGGGGGAAACTGCCCATGCAAACCCCCACCTTCCCATCCCCCCCACATACTCCCTTCCCTCCAGCCATGCATCGGTTGGGGGAAAGGGATAAATACATAAAAAAAATTTGCAATCAATTTAATTGAATTGCCCCTCCCAAGAGGGTGTTTTCGTGCAGTTAGCGGTTTTTATCCCCCGGTTCAATTTACCATTTGCAGAGGACCCCATTTCACGCGCGCGGGTCACACATTACGCCGTCACAATTTCAATGCAAGAGATACCCTTTTCACAGGGTTTACACGGTATACGGAAAGTTAATATTTACGGTACGGTACGCGGAAATATTACATTCTCTCCCCCTTAGAAGAATCGAGATGTCCTCATCTCGAGATAAATTGGGGATATTGAAGATTGAGAGAGCTTTCATCCATCCAGGTAGCATCCTCTTCGGAATAATCTTGCCACTGGACGAGGCATTCTCTCAAGGTTCTAGATCTCAACTGTCTCTCCCTGACCGTGGCCAATACCTTGACGGTGTCCTTCGCTGAGCTTGGGGCATTGCTTTCTGAAGTGACCGAGTTCATTGCAGTGGAAACATCGGATGTTTCGGCCATTACCGTGAGTAGGAACAAAGTTGTTGACGTTATTTGTCCTTGCCTTCTTTCTTTGTCCCTGATTGTGGCCTTGAACTCTCTTAACCTGGGGTCTGAATGCTCCTCCGCTTGGGTCGCTATAAGACCAATTCTTAATACTCCTTGGTTTAGCTTGCACTTCCTGAATTATGGGTGCCGCTCGAATGAGTGCATCCTGAAGATCTGATGGTCTCATAGATTCGAGACGGGTATTTACAGGTGGATTTAAGCCTGCGCAAAATTTGGACACCTGCTGTGTCGTGTCCATTCGTGGCGCATACTTCAAGAGTGAGACAAACTTAGAGTAGTATGCGTCAAGCGTGAGTCCTAACTGTTTTAGCTCATAGAACTCATTCATTTTCTGTGTACGATATGCGGGTGGCAAATATCTCCCTTGCACGGCTTGCTTTAACTTCTCCCAGGTAATGGACCCCTCTGAAATCCCTTGATCCCTGCACCATTGTTTCCACCATAGTCTGGCTTCACCGGTGAGTTTTAATTTAGCGAGCATGGCCTGATTGGTAGGTGCAGTGCCAGCGGCTTCGAAGTAGTCCTCCATAGATTCAATCCAAATCTCAGCGTCCGTCTGGACGAATCTGCCTCTCCCGTCAAACTCGGGTGGCTTAATCTGTTTGAGGAGGAACTTCTTCTCCTGGATCACAGTAGTACTTGATGTAGGGGGCGAATTTGGAACCTGTACCTGGGGTTGTGCCTGGCGTAAAAAGTTTTCTTAACGTTATTATATGATAATTGCCATTAGCTTATCTTTAGTTCAGCTAATTCGTAACTCATGAAGCAACTAGACTTTTTTGCAACAACTTTGATGCACAATCGGATAGTGATAAAAGAAGTCCTTATTTATATTTATATGGCGTAGCCTCATACAACAATTCCAGTCATTACATCTAGTTTGGGGAGAACAACATAGTATTGGATTTGTCTACAGGAACTGTGTAGTAGTAGGGTTTTGGGTCATGTATCTTTAGGAATCGATAATTCATCGGAAGTTCGGGATATCCTTTTCGCTGGAAACCATACTTCCCATGGCGGCCCAATACCTTAACTCTATCAGCTGGAATTACACGGGTTACTTCCTCATAAACTTATGAGTTTAATTCAACTCTACGACCTCGAATATGCAAAGTCGAATTCACGTGAGCTTCCACAAAAATGAACAGCTTCACGACTTTCAAATCTTCCAACCACTTGATCCTCTTCAGGTTGGTCTGTAGATAGGCGAACCGGTGGGCAGCTATGTAGTAGATTCCTGAAGACCCAGTCCATCTTCGCTCTATATATAGAGGTGATGGGTTATAAATCCGCTCCAAGATGTTCATCATCTCAATTCTCTGCCTATAATGCGGAGAATGCATCGCAGTCATGAACATGATCCGGAACACCAGAAATTTATTCCACGCCTCGTAATTCTGGAAGACAGTATTGAAGATGAGAAAATGTTTGGACAGGAAC
Source organism: Lygodium microphyllum (assembly GCF_053477565.2). NCBI lineage: Eukaryota > Viridiplantae > Streptophyta > Polypodiopsida > Schizaeales > Lygodiaceae > Lygodium > Lygodium microphyllum. The sequence goes on from NC_141161.1 coordinate 33,235,239, forward strand.
AAATTCTTTACCTCACTTCTAATGAAATCTTATGGAAACAATTCCATTATAAGTCGGCTCTGATACCAACTGTAACGTGTCCACTAACATCCTCTAGGACACGTCTTAGCAGTCCATCGGAAAGGTTGTCTAGAAGACTCCACCCGGCACTCCCATGGAATGTTGCGGGTTTCGTAATCTAGGACTTTCTGCGTCTGCCCCGTAACGGAAGTGTCCTGGGTGCTTTCCACTTAGGATCGAACGGAATTGTTTGGTCGTTTGCTAACAGCGACTAGCGTCAGACCTGATCGAACTTCTTTACGCAGAACGCCCGGTCTGAAGCGAATTCATACTGCACTTGGTTCAAGGAGAATGGGAAACGAGAGGGATGCAAGGCTCGACCTCTCTGCCAAAAGGCATAGTCCCATTCTGTTCCCCTAAAATAGCTTGAATCGGGTAATTGGTATTTCCAAGTCATCGTTCTCCTTTCTTGTTTCGGTGATGTCCGTTGAAGACCTTGAGAAAAGTTCCCGGCTAACCGGGACCACCCATCCATAGGACGGACCCATGGTCCATCCTCCACACTTTCCTCGGTTTGTTTTAGTTATGTAATTACCTACCACATTAGTTTGACATATACAAACAGCTTCTTTGATTAACCCTGTTAAGCACTGGTTCCTTCACGTAATCTTATCACAAGACATAAAGAAAACAATGTCAAACAACTCCTTTATTATCATTATATCCTTTTATCTTTGAAATACAAGGAGTTCCCGTCCGTAGGCGTATTCATAATCCGCCCGAAGGCTATCCAGTAATCCTTCTTGTGATTACTATCCCAAGTTTCCGCCCGTAGACTAGTATGCGGGCCTCGAGATCCAATCCCGAGTCACGTTAGTCTCTTGTGCAGGGCCCGGAAGGCGAGGGATTTACAGCCAGAGCCCCCCCTGGCACCCAAGCGTCCTCCTGCTCCAAGCAGAACTCAACGGAGAGACCTCTCACGGCGGGTTCGGTCCACGTTCCCGGCGCGGTTCACAACCCCCTTGGTTAGGGTCAGGCAGGCAGTCGGGGGTAACTGAAGCTGCCTCTCAGGCACCAACCTGAAGCTTTAGATATATTTTCATCCTTTAGTTCATTGAGCAAACAATGCAAACAGTCCTTTCTAACTTTTACAAACACAATCAAATTCCAATGGCCGTTTGGCTGGCAAACTGTTAAGGATTGACTCCTTATCTCCGAATGCAACCCGCATTCGATCCGGAATCAATTGCAACTTAGCAAGATTCCTATCATTCTTGGGTTAGGGTCATACCCTTCCAATACTTAAGGTTTGTTGTGGCAGGATCCAGCGACCATGTCGCCTTAGTTTATTGTCGGTCATTTGCTTCAAGGCAACGCCTAATCTTCCTTTCCCTTGGCAATTACTTTTCCAAGGAAAGTGAGTTAACAGGATGATTACTCATCCTCTTGTAAGTTAAATTCTTTCAATAACTTGCTAATCTCATTTCGAGAGATGACAAGACTCTTTGCGGACAAATCCCAAATCTATACAATACTGCAGCTTTGTGCACAAGTATTGCATCTATTTCACGGAATCCTTCTATCCATATCTTAGCGTTCCGATCACGGAATTTAACCCTAGCCGAGTAACAGGATATTGGGGTATCCTCCAAGTCATTTCTAATTAGGTTTGGCTCATGATTCTAGAATATGCAACTCCGTCGGAGTTCCATCATGATCCTTAGGTTCACAGTTTTTGTCTAAGCAAGGTCAAATTATCCTTGCACTAAATCCTAGTTATCTCTTAGGATTGCTGTGTTTATATGATTCCTTGTGGTTCATATTACTTAGCCAATCCGATTATGCCTGTTTGCGACAAGGATGATCCTTCTAGGGTGATAAACCAAATCTACGGAATCGAATTCGCGTAAACAAGCGATTGATTGCCATTTCCTTGGTGAGGTAAAATTTCTTACTAATATGTACGCTAACTTTCCTAATTAATCAAGCCTACTACTTTGTAGTCTATGCTCTCGAACTTATGCATTGGCGAGTCATACAATCTTTCCTTGGTGCATGCTAATTTGGTTACTAACTTTCCCTAGGGCCTACTAGGTCTTGCATCAACAATCGTACCTACTACCTTGTAGTTTATCCTTTGGCATCCCATGCATTTACACCTAGTTACGACTCTTTAATGATTGATCCTTTTCTCATGAAGACTACGCAATTTCATAACATTCTCCTAGTCACTAAGTCGTGATGATACTCAAGCGAAAACTAGTGTTGCTCTATTCCATCGTATAACTATGTTGCAAGTCATACGTTCGTTTTTAGTGCCCTATTAGTTCTTTCCGAATGAAATCTTATGGTGCTAGACTTTCCCTATGAAATCATAATGTGCATATACGCTTAATTCATCATATCTAGGATGGCAACTAATGCACATATAAACTTCGTCTTCTTGCTTAGGATTAGATTCTTACCTTTAAAAATACCATCTACATGCATCTAATTCCCTAACCGTTCAATCTTTCATAATGCTCAAAAAGATGCATTTCTTTCAATGCTTTTAATTTAAACGTAACTTGAATTTCCCTTCCTAAGCGCGCCTAATCATTTCTTATGCGGAATTTAACACGGAAGAACCTGGACTTGTGGTGTCGGGGTGATGTCCACTTGCACGTTTGGAGTCGAACCTCCCGCGGTTGCCTCCTGGGATCTTTTAGGAGGCATCGTAGTCGTAAATTCGACTTACGAGTTGCCTTTGTGTTCGTATGCGGATGGTTTCCTCTTCGGAATAGACCTTGCAACAAAGCTTCGGAATTCCCACGAGCTCGATTCGGCGCGGTATTTGGACGGCTTGCGGAACAATGTCTTTGTCCAAGTCTCGTCGAAGGCTTTTGCGAGGTCTTTGTGGCCTCACCGTCTCCTTCCTTGGAAATCCCGATCTTTAAGGGATCTTCGGGGAATATGCGGTGGGAAAGGCCTTTTGGCCAAATGGTGGGAATTTGCCCTTAAAATGGGTGTCAAAAAAAAGTGGAAAATAGGGCCGTGGGAAGGGGGTCTAGGGAGGCCCCCTATGGAAGCTTCTATAGAAGCTTCCAAAAGAAGCTTCTGGCACGTGGGGCAGGCCGTGGAGGCATGTCGATGGCTGGCGGCCTGGCGAGGTGGTCAGCGCGGCGGACGGGGTGCGGAGCTGCGGAGTCCGGCGGCCAGGCGACGGCAGAATGGCTACGGGCGGGGCTGGGCAGCAGCACGGCGGCGGTTTCCAGTGGCAGTTGGCGGCTCACGGACGACCTCCTCCTCTCTCTTCCAAGCACACAGACCCCCTCCTCTCTCCTCGTGTGTGTCCCACACACGACTTCCTCTCTCTCTCTGTCCGCGGGCAGAATCCTCCTCCTCTCTCCTTAAGCACACCCCCCATCAAGGGGGTGTTTATATAGGCCGTGGGGGTGGGGAGTGGGTCTCCCCCCACGTGGGGGAAACTGCCCATGCAAACCCCCACCTTCCCATCCCCCCCACATACTCCCTTCCCTCCAGCCATGCATCGGCTGGGGGAAAGGGATAAATACATAAAAAAAATTTGCAATCAATTTAATTGAATTGCCCCTCCCAAGAGGGTGTTTTCGTGCAGTTAGCGGTTTTTATCCCCCGGTTCAATTTCCCATTTGCAGAGGACCCCATTTCACGCGCGCGGGTCACACATTACGCCGTCACAATTTCAATGCAAGAGATACCCTTTTCACAGGGTTTACACGGTATACGGAAAGTTAATATTTACGGTACGGTACGCGGAAATATTACAATAACCTTCTATCCAACCAAAGATCAAGATGTTTCTTTGTTTCAAATCTCAATGCATGCTTCAAGGACTTCCATAACAAGATTTGGTTTTATTCTTGCCTTGATTGGTTTATATTCACATTCTAGTTCAATATGAAGATGATAAAGATATCTTTACTACCAATACATGGATTATTGAATGATTGATCCATAGGAAGGAGATGATTTGAAGATCACTTTGAGAAAGCTACATGAATTCAAAAAAGAAGAATGAGGATGATACTACCTAGTATGGAAAAGGAGAAAGGAAGAATGCAATGCTTATGAAAAGAACCAAACAATTTTAAAATGCAGTGTGAATAAAAAGTAAAATATTTGATTTTCCAATCAGTGACACTTTTACAAAGGCCTAGATTTCTGTGCTTGATGTAAGTCACAAGTATGTTATGATTATGATATTTTAGAATTTGAGATATTTTTATTTATTAAGATATACTTTTTTTTGAAAACATATAATTATTTCTTTTGGTCCGAAAAATTCCTCTCTCTAGGATTTCTTAGAGGGGTGCTTTGAGACCTCAAAAGTGCCATAATGTTGGTAGAGTTAAAACGGCTTTTCTTAATGGAGATCTTGAAGAAGAAATCTATATGGAGCAACTTGAAGGTTTTATGATTGCAGGAAAGGAGCATCTTGTATGCCAGCTTCATCGTGCATTATATGGATTGAAGCAAGCCTCTCGTGCTTGGTATATTAAGATTGATCAGTTCCTCACATCTAAAGGTTTTGTTGCATGTTTTGCTGACCCAAATCTTTACATCAAAAGGGAGGACAAATGTTTTATTATTCTTGCTCTATATGTTGATGATACTATTCTTGTGTCAAATAATATTGCTTTCTTGGATGCTATGAAGAAGCTTTTATCGACTACATTTGAAATGGTGGATCTTGGTGAGATACATTCTTGTTTGGGTATTCAAGTTCAACAACACCGACAACAATGCATTCTTCTTCTTCGCGAGACAAAGTTTATTAATGATATTGTTAAGAAGTTTGGGTTGACAAATGCACACTCTGCCAACACTCCCATTCTTTCGAGCTCTACCAAGGGTACATCTACAACACACAATGAAGAATCAACCATTCATCAACCTTTTGCTAATCTTGTTGGTTGTGTTCAATTTATTGGTTTAAACACAAGACCATATATTTTATTTGCAGCTAACTTTTTGGGACAATATCTTTCTCCCCCTTCCACTATTCATTGGAGTGCTGCAAAACGTATTCTTAAGTACCTCAAGGGTACTAAGGAATTTGGTCTTATTTATCGTCGTCGAGAGGATTCGTCTTTATCTTCTTCAACTTCTCTTGACCTTATTGGATATACAGATGCTGATTGGGCAAGTTCACACTTATCCATGCAATCTACAAGTGGGAATTGTTTCTTTGTAAATGGATGTTGGTTTCTTGGTCCAGCAAGAAACAACGATGTGTTGCAGTTTTTACAACTGAGGCTGAATATGTTGTTGCATCATTAGCAGCTCGCGAGCTAGTTTGGCTTCGACAACTACTTGCAGATTTGGGACATCCTTGATCATCTAGTACACCTCTTCGATGCGATAACCAAAGTGCTATTAGTCTTACCAAAGACTATATACAACATAGTAAATCAAAGCATATTGCTATTCATTATCATTATGTTCGACATGAAGTCAAGAAAGGTTCCATTATGGTGGAGCATTGTCCTAGTGATCAAATGGTTGCAGACATCTTCACAAAAGCTCTTAGTGAAGCTCTCTTTAGTTCATTAAGACATGCACTTGGTATTGTTCCAAGTTCTTGTCTCACTGATTGAGGCATGTATCATTGTATTCAAGAAAACTTTATAGTAAATCATTTTTGTATTGTAGGTATGTGTAGGAGCTCGGGTTTTTCCCTTGTTCTCCCCAAGGGTTTTTTCACTCGTAGCCATACTAACTCTACATCAATATGAATCATTCTTTGGGGGCATGTCTTGTGTATCTCTCTCGTACTCTCTCTCTCTCTCAACACAAAGAAGAAGATGAACTTGTCATTTGTCTTGATGTTGATGAGGTTGATGGTGAGGAAGCCGCTACATGTGTGAACATTGGAAAAGTTCCACAAATGCTTGGAGGAAACCTTGTTGGTGCAGCCCAAGTGTGCTGAATATGTCTTCAAGTGTTGGAACTGCACCAACCACACATGTGCTTCACACATTGATTCAAACTATGACCGGTGTCACACAGAGAGAAGATATATGATGAGACACTCTATTAAGGTCATTAAAATTTAATAATATTGAGCATTGGTGTCAATCTAACTAGTTTGTCTTTATCCCCTGCTCACACCCTTTGTACCAAAAGTGTGTTCACACTGCTGTTTTGAACTAGTTGTAAAAAGGTTGTATTTTGATGCCCAAAACCAAATTGTAATCGACCCTCTTATTTTGTAAAGTTAGACCCATCTATTGAGCATTATGTCAACTCACGATGCCATTGATAAATTCATAGGAGTTGGATTCCACATGTTGCAATCCAAGTTGATGTATTTGCTTATGCAAAAGTGCTTATGGGACCTTATCATTGGGAGAAGCACAACAAGCTTGAGAGAGGAATATGAATAAAGTAGTAGAAAGCATTGGATTGCATAGCAAGAGGCTTAAGTGACGAATGCATACACCATATTGATGGCATTATAAGTGCAAAGATAGCATGGGAGGAGCTCAACAAAGTTTTTGGCATCAAATTCAAGCATTCCAAGGTGAAACTATTAGTGCAACTCTATAATCTAAAGCTCAAACCTAAATAAGATCTCACAAGTCACCTAAATAAATGTAAAGGCATTAAATAACAACTTGTTGTTTTGAAAAGAACACTAAATGAAGATGAGGCCAAAGCTATTTTATTAGTAAGATGTGATGTAGATGGTTATCAAAATTTAGTTGAAACATTATCTACTATGGATGACTTGAAGTTGCATGACATTGAGGCATCCTTGAGAGAGAGAGACACAGAGAAAGAGAGAGAGAGAGAGAGAGAGAGAGAGAGAGAGAGAGAGAGAGAGAGAGAGAGAGAGAGAGAGAGAGAGAGAGAGAGAGAGAGAGAGAGAGAGAGAGAGAGAGAGAGAGAGAGAGAGAGAGAGAGAGAGAGAGAGAAATTAAATACATTGGGAGTACTTTAACCACTACTCGTGACAATATCTTCATCACTACAAGAAATTTAAAGCTTAAATGCAATCATTGTGGATTAAGTAATCATGAAGAAAAGAATTATAGAAACAAAGGCAAACACCTGTACAATTTGTAGATGCTTTGGCCATTTCGAAAGAGAGTGCCATTCCAATCAAGCAAACCATGCAAACAAGCCACTATAAAATCATGATGTATCCGAATCAAATGAATCTCATGTTGTATCTCCATCTAATGGACACCTATTATAGATTATCCTAGAACTATAATGTCCACCATTGGCACCAATGATGATGCTAAGGGGACAACTTCACAAATCAATCTAAAGTCATTTTCTTATATTCTGATTATGTCACACCACATGCTTACGAGTATGATAGGGGACCTAGAGGGGGGGTAGGGGGGTGATATATTGTTTTGTAATCACACTAAATCTTTGATAAAAATGGCAATCGGTAATGACCAGCTATGCATCAAGTGGAGGTGTTAACATATTTGATGCTTGAATATGGGAACTAGATCTATGATAGTGGATATAGATGTGGAAGAAAAAGGATGGACGAGTTGGCACCAAAAAGAGGTCAAATGCATTGTACTTATGGTAAACCTTTTCCTATTTAAAGAGGCACCAACTAATGCAAATCAAACTTCTTCTTGCTTGCATACATTGCTACTATGAATGGACCTCTATCATACCCTCCATATTTCTCAAGATGAGGATAGGCAAGAGTAGAGATGGACAACGAAAGATAGAGAAGGGTACACGTGGGTAGAAAAAGCTAAACAATGGGAGGGTTAGGTAAGGGATAGTGAGTGTAATGAGGGGATATGCAAGGGATAATGGGGGTTGATGAGGTGCTACAAGGGGATAAGTGAGAATTGTGGGAGAATGGGTGGGGTATGGAGGGGCTTAGAAGGCATGTGTGGATAATGTAAGATGGACAATGTTATGATGGATAGAAAAGGATAATAAGAGATAGGTAAGGCTAGAGGAAGATACATGGGAATAGTAAATGTAGCTGGAGACAAAGGTAGTCATGGTTAAGCAAGGTTAGAGGGAGGTGAAAGTTGGAAAAAAAAGAATATACATGGGTAGAGAGTGATCCACTTGGGTAGAGTGAGGATAGTTTGGAGAGTAGACAAGACTATTAATAAGTTAAGGAAAGGTAAGTATAGGTAGGCAATTTGTAATCAACTAAGCAAGGAAGTAGAGAGGGTGGGTGCAAGGTCAGGTATAGAAGAAGATAGATGAGGATAGAGAGGAACAAGAGACAATAATAAAAGGTAGAAGAAGGTATTAATAAGATAGATACGGTAAGGGGATAGGTCGTGGTGGTGTATGTGGTCAAACAAGGGAGTAGATAGAGCTAGTGGGAAATACATGAGAATAGTGGATGAAGTTGGAAGTGGATGGGTAGGTGGGAGTAAGTGGGGTTAGAGGGGGAGAAGGTTTATGGAGTATAGGCCCTTTCCTTTTCTCTCTCTCTCTCTCTCTCTCTCTCTCTCTCTCTCTCTCTCTCTCTCTCCCCATACCCAAGAACTTTAAATCCCACAAATGAATTTAGAAGGCCCAAAAAACCTAGGAATGACTATAAATACATTGGGGTGAAAAAAGTTCTTTTATTGGAATGATGTGGCATTAACTAATCAAAAGAAATGTTAATAGCCACACAATCAAATTCATTTCTAAAGGTGATGGGCCATGGCATAGTGCCCGTGAAGATTGGTAACAACATTTCAACATTTAAAAAAAGGACCTAGCTATTGACATTGCTCATGGCAGTTAGGGCCAAACACTCTCTATGTCTATAGTTGTTCTTTGTTTTGCCCTCTCAGCTCATGTTTGGGATGTAAAACATCAAATTCTATATGCAAAATTGTTTTCTATTTTTAATGACCTAGATTGAGTTCACACATTTTTTGAGAGTGAGAGAGAGAGGGGTGGGGGAGAGAGAAGAGGGGTAAAGAGAGAGGTGAGAAAGAAATAAAGAGGGGGGGAGAGAAAGAGGAGGGGTAAAGAGTGAGGTGAGAAAGAAACAAAGAATAAAGAGGTGTGCATATTCACCCACACATTCGGAGAGAGAGATACACTTACAACCATACATAAAAACGAATCAAGGAAATTGAAATCCTCATGCATAAGAGTATGTACACTGAATCATGGAGTCCATATAAAAACAAAAACCCACAACCCTCCCTTTGCATGGATCTTCTCAAATACACCCTTTGTCTCCCCATGCCTTTGCATTCATATTTCTATAACCCATTCCTCTATTCACTCACCCCATCAATGCCTTGGTACCCATGCCTCTAATCCCCAAGTCTCTATCCACCCCCATGCCTCCCTATCCATGCCTTTACTCCTATATTCCTATTTCCACCTCTAATTCCTACTTATCCATCCCTCTTCCTATCCATGATTTTCCTCCTGTGTTGCTATTTCCACCTCCAAATCCTACTCATCCATGCCTCTTCCTATTTTGAGCATATTTCCACCATTTTCCCAACTCCTACTTGTACATGCCTCTACCCAATAGTAATATCCCTAATCTATCTACCTACCAAAGGTCCACTATTCTACCTAAGACCTCACTCCAATACCTCTAACTGTATCCTTGCATGCTTCCAACACCCTTGCCTACCCCTTCTCCACATATCCCCTTCTCTATCCTAGCATAATTTTTCCACCCACCACTACCTCCCTATTTTTGCCTTAGCTATGCCAAATTCCCCCTTTCCCAAACCTCCCTCCTTCCCCCATCCTCGTCCTTTCCTCCTTTAGTTACTTCTTTCTTAAATTTTCATGTATATCAACTCCATGACAACTAGAGGTTCCTTGTGCCTATCCACAGAAGGTATGCTTTCTTCTCAAAGACTAGAAGTGTATTGGAGGTCTCGAGGACAAGTAAGAAAAATGGTCAATGAGTGTTTCCACTAGGTGAATGGACTACATGTTCCAACAAATTTGGGAGTTCCAAGCATGAAATCCATACACGATTTTTATGCATGAGCACCTTCCAAGATAAGAAATTAATTGAGCAAGGGATTGCATGCAATTAAGTAGCCATTGCACCCCACCACTTTGTTAAGGATCCAATCTTTTTTAGCTAATGAGCTAGCTAGGGCAAATAAGAAACACTTTTCCATGGACCTAACTCGATGATTGCCTAAAGCTTCATGGGGGTCTCAATGCCCTCAAGGAGACATGAATAGAATGCCTTGCATGTGGGCATGCTAGCCCTCTTATACCTACAACCATGAGCACAGTGTGGATGCTTTGCAAGCATTGTTTATTTGCTTTGGACCATGCTCTAGTGAAAGCCTACTTTTGTACTTTTTTTGTTTATTTGTTGAATTTTCCTTCCTTGTGTCATGTTGTCTAGTAAGTTTGTGAAGAGAACAAAGGTTCAAGACACCTCAATATCAAATCATGCCTTCTTATAAGGTATATCCTAATTGGTCGAATATGGTGACTACATACTAGGCCCAAAGAGTGTAGGTATTAGTTGATTTAGGGTGAAGGAGTCAACATTCATGTGTCATGTGGCACCTAATTTCCACATGATTGTTGTCCGAGTGGAAGGTCCAAATTATGTCACTTAGCATCCTAGCTAGGTCCACCCTTCTTGTCTCATACCCAATCAAAACTCTTGAGTCATTGTGGGACCCAAAAGTGGTTTTTTTTTTTTGGGCCCATAGTCATGTTGCACATGGTCACCAAGAGTACCACATGGATGCATTAGGCGTGGAAACTTGGAGTGCGAGTCTTGCTAACTAGCACATCCAATTCTATTGCCTTCTACCTTCATTTTCCACCTAGATGCAATTTCTAATCTCCCCTTTCCTTCCATCCTCTCATGCGAGAATGGTGAAAAATCTGTCAAGATTGTGGGAGAGAAGGAAGGAGTCTCACTTGTAGCTTTCTTGCTTGCACAATGGGGGAATACACACAAGGGTGGAGGCTGAAAACAATTTTTCTCTTCTTAGTTGTGTAAGCCAAAAGAACTCAAGTACAAAGAAATAGAAGAACCCTATATATGGGTCTCAAACCAAACTCAACTAACTAAGGTGGCATACTAACTGAGCCACGAACTAGAGTAGATAAGGATAGCTGTCATGTAGCTATTATTCATGGGTGGTGTACCAACCGCATCTGCAACTGACAAGTCGGTGACATAAATACACAACGGTCACCCTGGCATATCATGAGTGGAGCTCGATATCTCAACACTCCCCCTCGAGCTCAATCCCAATTCCTGCACACCAAGCAGGTCTCTGAACTTGTGCAGCTTCTCTGCGCCCAATGCCTTCGTGAATATGTCAGCTACCTGATCCTCTGTGCTGACATAAACTAGATCAATAAGACCTAGTAAAACCCTCTCCCGCACATAGTGATAATGCACCTCAATGTGCTTTGTTCTAGCATGATAGACTGGGTTATTTGCCAAGTGTATACTACTCATGTTGTCACAATAAATGACAACTGGCCCATCTGTAGGCTGATGCATATCATAAAGTAGCTTATGCAACCAAGCTACCTCACATGCAGCCATTGCTGCACCCCTGTTGTTCTTATCAAGCTTTTCAGTGACAATCTGTGAAAGAGAATCAGATGCCATTATAGAATACTACAAAAAATTCTGTCACTGCAAAAAACACAGCTTCAGCCTCACAAGGGCAAATCTACAAAACTGAGAAAAGTGGTATTTGACCACATATACAGTAACTTTTCACCGACCTGTAGAACAGTGGTCGCACAGCATAAAACAAGGCCTTTTCCTGAGTGCGTGCAGAAAACTTCCGCCTCCAAAACAGACCCCGAAATGGCCTCAAATAAAAAAAACAGAGCAACCTAGGGCTAAAGCCCTGTCCCGTAGCATATACTGCCCTCTTGCTACACCGCGAAGGGCGTCTCAATCTGAGACCATGCACTCTTGCACTTTCCGGCTGTGCTACCTGCAGAGACTTGCTCTCAAAACAGAAAAATGAAAGCAACACTGGTCCTCTTACCAGAACACCGTGAACTTGGTTTGCTTTCTTGAGCTCCTTACCACGAACAAGGCTCTGATACCATGTCAAGATTGTGGGAGAGAAGGAAGGAGTCTCACTTGTAGCTTTCTTGCTTGCACAATGGGGGAATACACACAAAGGTGGAGGCTGAAAACAGTTTTCCTCTTCTTAGTTGTGTAAGCCAAAAAGAACTCAAGTACATAGAAATAGAAGAACCCTATATATGGGTCTCAAACCAAACTCAACTAACTAAGGTGGCATACTAATTGAGCCACGAACTAGAGTAGATAAGGATAGATGTCATCTAGCTATTATTCATGGGCGGTGTACCAACCGCATCTACAGCTAACAAGTTGGTGACATAAATGCATAACGGTCACCTTGGCATATCACGAGTGGAGCTCGATATCTCAACACCCATAAGGTAAAATCTCAGCTCCTTGACCCCCTAAAATGGTGTTAAACATGGTAACTAATCCTACCGATATTAGGAGGGTCACGATTTAATTATCTCTATCTAGTGTTGAAAATTTCCCGACTTATCGAGTCCACCTACAGCCATAGGCACTTGATCGTCAGGATCGAAGCCTCCCACTTTTCTCAATTGGGTTTGCTTTAGTTTTCTAATTAGCAAAGCATACTACCACATTGTTTGGATATATAAAAAACAGCTTCCTTTTATTACATAGTTAAATTGGGTTCATTAAACACAATCTTTAGCACATAACAAACAATTTGAAAATCAAATACTTTATTTCATAATAACAAGAAGAACCATCACTCCGCTGAGTGGTACAAAATTATCTTTCCACAAAAAGACACTCTCTAGCCTAGAATTAGGACCTTCCAATGCCTTGGGATTGGGCTATATGTGATTGCACTTCGTCCACAGTCAACATGGAATTTAATGGCTTAGAGCCACTCTAAGCTTCCCTGAGCCTCAGGAGCTATCCTACACAGCAGGGGAAATTATCACTCGGCCCTTTTCCCTCTCAGGTTCTCAAAGATAAAAAACCAAAGACACCTACCTTCCTCGGGAGCATAGGACCCTGACCCGCAGGTGAGTTCTTCCACACTCTGTAGAGTGTTAGGGAGCATTGGTTTGGGGACCCCAACATCTTGAACCACCACAATCCACAACTCGTTCAGCTATTACAAGCACAAAATCATAAAAGACATAATTTAATCATTGACAAATCCAAAAGCAGACATAACCATAAAACATTTTTAACACACTTATCAATGTATGCGATGCATAGAATCTATCCCCCTCATCAATTCCTGTGTTCTTTCCTAAAAATTAAATGATAATATTAACATGTCTTTGTAAGTTTAAGTATGTTCTAACTAATCATAATCTATGTAACGGACTTATCTTATGGACATTTCTAACATTGCTAACTTATCCCTCATTTTATTGTAAGATGCAAAAAAACAATAACATAAAATAGAAAAATTAGAGAGTTGTAGAGTTAATAGCTTAAAAGTAATCCTTTTCTTATATACTAAACCTGATTATCTCGGTTCAACCATCCTCATGATTACGGGACATGACCACAACCTCGGTTTGTTGTGGAATAACTGATCCTTTGGGTTGAATGGATTCGGGGGTAACTTCCGCTTGTGGATCAGCTTTATGTTGAGTTCCCTTAGCACCAACTACTTCCTTGCATTGGGGAGCTCTCCAAGCATGACCTCCCTCAACATCTCGACATCTCTTGGGAGCCATGGAAGAATCTTGATGGATTTGAGTAGTGCTTTCATGTAGGTGTGGAGAGAGAGAGGGGCTAAGTTGATTGCAACAGGGCTTCATCGCATACGATGCAATTTCTACAGTAACTTTTCACCGACCTGTAGAAAAGTGGTCGCACAGCATAAAACAAGGCCTTTTCCTGAGTGCGTGCAGAAAACTTCCGTCTCCAAAACAGGCCCCGAAATGGCCTCAAATCAAAACCTTCTCCCGCAGCATATATTGCCCTCTTGCTTCACCGCGAAGGGCATCTCAACCTGAGACAATGCACTCCTGTGCTTTCCGGCTATGCTACCTGCAGAGATCTGCTCCCAAAACAGAAAATGAAAGCAACACTGCTCCTCTTACCAGAACACCGCGAGCTTGGCTTGCTTTCTTGAGCTCCTTACCACGAACAAGGCTCTGATACCATGTCAAGATTGTGGGAGAGAAGGAAGGAGTCTCACTTGTAGCTTTCTTGCTTGCACAATGGGGGAATACACACAAGGGTGGAGGCTGAAAACAGTTTTTCTCTTCTTAGTTGTGTAAGCCAAAAGAACTCAAGTACAAAGAAATAGAAGAACCCTATATATGGGTCTCAAACCAAACTCAACTAACTAAGGTGGCATACTAACTGAGCCACGAACTAGAGTAGATAAGGATAGCTGTCATGTAGCTATTATTCATGGGCGGTGTACCAACCGCATCTGCAACTGACAAGTCGGTGACATAAATACACAACGGTCACCCTGGCATATCAGAGTGGAGCTCGATATCTCAACAAAATCTTCCCCTCATCAAATCTTTGCTTGATGGTGTCAAAATGATAAAAACACTCAAAAAATTTGAAAATATCCAAGGAGGAGAAGGTAGCTGCACTAAAAGAATCCAATCAACAAGGTGCTCTTTTTTACATGAGAAATGTTTCATATCCCTTTGTTTGGATTTATATTTGATTTGTGATGTCAATCTTGTTTAAGTTTTTGAACCAAATGTCTATCAAAGGGATGGTTCAAAAAGTATCTCAATTTTGTTATGACCCTCAACCTTTAGCACTTCAAAAGAAAATTCTTGAGGTAAAGACATTTAAAAGGGTAAAGAGAACATGCTTCAATTCTTTCTTTAAGCATACTTTTTTGGATAATAAGCAAGTGCTAAAGACTCTTGATAGTATTTGCATAAGTTAAGATAGATATACACAAATTTTTCAAGTAATGTAATCAAATATAAAACAAGGTCGAGTATGCAATTATTTTCTTCCAAGTCCATCTTTGGTAAAGGCTATATAATAAAGAATCAATCGTAAAGTGATAGACCTTTTTTGTGAGCCTTTTCATATCCCAATCTATTTCAAGGGCAAGAAAGAAAATGGCAGGCTTGTTAATGAATTCAACAACATTTTTCTCAATGTGCCTACTCTATAATGTTTGATGATCAAATGCTTTAATCTATCTCTAGGAGTAGCATAAAGATTAGCTCAATTTGTAATTAACCTATGAAAGTAAGATATTGAAATGTATAAAATTCAAAAGAGTCTAATATCTCTTATGAGGGTGAGAAGAACTTAGTAAGGACAAGGATTCTGATTGGACAACTTACAAGGAATTAACTTGGAGAAGAAAAAGAAGAACTTCATATCTTTATTGCAAGAAGAGGAATTACAACAATATACTCCTTGATGATTTACACAATATAGTTTATATCAAGGCTAGATTCTCAATATAAGACAAAATCTTGATACAAGACTATCTCAAAGACAAGAGAAAGACAAAGAATTGGAGATATATGGCTTGAACTAGAAGTAGATAACACTTCTCTAGTCCATTAAGAGTCCATGATTCCTGCTTTTCTATTTGCACATGACTATCATGATCATCAACATCATCCAATACGTCAATGATTGAGCATAGTCCTCACCATCTCCATCATAGTCTTGTTCTTTTGCTCCAAGTCACCATTTTCCTATAGGATATTGCCATTCCCAAATCCTTGATGCTTCTCTCGGTCCATAAAGAAGCAAGCCATCTCTTGAGGTGTGAATTCCCACCTTTATTAGACTGAATCATCTTTAGCATTCATCCAAACTGATTTTTTGCAAAGATGAACCAATCTCTAAAATGTGAGAGATCATGATATCATTAATGAGATAAGCATTGTTGACATAAGTGATGACATTACAATGTTGATGTATGACTAATATAATATGATGACATTATCAGTGACATAAGTAATGATGTAAGTGCTTAATCTCTAAAATCTTCCAAGAAATCTTCTAAAATTTTCTTAGAACTTTCTTGAATCTTCTAGAAGTTTCTAAAAGACAATAGATTTCTTGGTGGTGTCCATGACAATACCCTCCTTTTAGCAATAAGTTTCCATGAGGAGCAATGGAGCTTATTGATAAGAATTTTGTCTTCAAGGATGTCATTGATGAAACTCCTTTGTTTTAGGAGGTGCTCGATGAAGGTTGGAGACTAAAACCCATTGTAAAGAAGAGGAACAACAATATTATTTTTGGAAAAATAAGTGAAATATACCAATCACAATAACAAAGGTATAAATAAATATAAAAGGCTTACTTTTTTCATGATTCAATAATAAACAAATCTCTTTCACCTTCAATTCCCTAGTTCACAACTTTCATGGCTTCCTTACCTTTCTCTCTTTTCTTTTTGCCCTTCTCTCTCCTCTTTAAGTAGTCTCTCTTCCTTTTTTATCTCTTCTCCAAGTCTCTCTCTTTACAAGTGGTATTAGAGCACAGATCTTGATCCACTTTCCTCTCATCTCTCTTATATTCAATTTCATTTTCAATGTAGGAAAATTTAAAACAATTATGGTACAAGTACTATAGTCTATTGATGGTACATCTCCATAAACTAAAAGACCCTCTACAATTGAAAATAGACAAGATGGAGTCCTTTTCTCATCCTTTTGAAGTTGGAAGAGACAAATATGGTGGAGGAGGGACAAATTTAGCGACTCATTAGTGATCATGAGGTAATTTTAGAAGGCATTTTGGCAAAAGGGAGTCTACTAAAGTTGGAGAAGACTAAAAGCTTAGTTACTTTTTCAAGGCAAAATTCTTCTTATTCATTTCTTCAAGTTGGTATGGATTCTTAGAGTTCTTTCTTCCTAATTTACCTATAAACATCAAAGAGTGTGGCAAGGACTCTTTAGACATCATTTAGAGTCGGTTTGATATAAAACCATTATCTTGCCATTATCAAGTAGTGATTGAAGCCCCAAAATATAGCATGAAATTACTCTACTAATTTAGGGAGTTTTCCTACTCCAATCTAGCCCTAATCATCATTGAAATCATTCATCAGAGTCTCTACTTCATCTTGGCATCAAGTTTGAGTAGTATTGAACTCCATTTTCTTGTTTCTTGGCACTCTTTATTTTCTTGAAACCTTAATCTCAATGGGAATAGCCATTAGACATCATCTTTAAGGTCTTAGATATTTAAGAAGGCTTCATCTACAACTCTAATAGTCCATCTATATGCAAGATTCTCGAATAAGGAATCAAGATTGAGAGGATTGAAGAGCCTTTCAACCAACACTACATTTGGTGCAAAGATTTACTTTAGCCCTTTTCTTCATAATGGAACATTTAAATACAGTAAGAAGCATTGGAAAGCTACATTAGAGTTGCAATTGAAGACCCATGGTTGAGGGATCAAGGGATGCAAGGCATTTTGCATTTTCAATTTTCTACCTATTCCATTGAAGGAATATTTCTTTTAAATCTCTCTCTTAATCTTTCTAAATCCTATTGTTGAAGCTTAAATCCACTTTTTGCAAGAGAGATTTTATCCGAAATTTTCCTTTGTCTTCAATTTGCAAAGAATCAATCCATTGCTAAAATAATTGGATTATGAGAGCCAATCATAGTGGGATTCATCCATGCTCTTACTTATATCAATTTCATGGTTATGGATTCTCTTAACCTCTGATCATTTAGTGTTTTCCCTTTTATTAATCCATCTATAAAGAGGGTAAATAAGCGAATAACTAAGTTGACTAAGATTATCAAGGTAATCCCTATTTCTTCCCATTTCAATCTTCAAATTCCAATTCATTCATTCAAAATTGAGAGTTATTTCCATTCAATGCATTTCATATATGTATTCTTAGCATGCCGTGCTTAGTGTTGAAATCCAACGAGATATGAATTTTTCACCAAGGAAAATGGTGGATGCTAAGAGAGATAGTGAA
The DNA here is from genome assembly GCF_053477565.2 of Lygodium microphyllum. NCBI lineage: Eukaryota > Viridiplantae > Streptophyta > Polypodiopsida > Schizaeales > Lygodiaceae > Lygodium > Lygodium microphyllum. The sequence goes on from NC_141161.1 coordinate 33,253,169, forward strand.
ACAAAAGAGAGGTGACCATCCCTTGCTATCAAATAATCTAGAGGGGTACACAACCCAACCCATGATGGAACTTCCAAAACCCATCGCGATGATTCAAAGTCTATATAGGCGCCTTTTTTTGGTAGGACTACATTATAATGCCTTGGCATAAAGGGAAGAATAAGGCACATGAGGATATATCTCTATAAATCAAAGATTATATAATGGATACCAACACTCATGAGCCCTATGAAGGCCCTCAAATGCAAGGATATATCAACACACTCAACACTATGATATGTGAACATGAAACACAATGTGCATAGAGGCATAATGAATTGGTCACAAAATGGTTCAAATAGTTTTGATAGGCACCCAAACCAAGGCAACTATAAATAAGCGTGTGGAATCCAATGCCCAAATTATATTGCAAATAGCTACATGGATGACCTTTCAAATGGGAGAAAAAGATAGCAGGGATAATGCTCAAGACCTTTCAAATGGGAGAAAAAGATAGCAGGGATAATGCTCAAGAAAATATGGATGCAAGGGTTCCATTTTAGCAAATTAAGTCTAGCTTCCAAAGTATCATAGAAAGAAGAGAAATCCTAAATAGCCAATACAAGATTGGTGAGCCATATCAATGAAGTTATGAGAATATATCTTGAATTCTCAAGGGCAAAGACGTCCATTACTTATTGGTAGATATCAACACTTATTTCAAGCATCATTAAGAAGGAATTATTCAAAAAATGGAGGTCAAATGAATCGTCATTATGATTAACCTTCTAATGTATAGTTAGCCTTCAATGAGCACGAGTTAAGAGATAATATTGCCTTGTCCAAGCATAATGGCCAATCTCATCTCCTTCAGACCTTGAAGAATGGATATCCAAGTTGGAATCATACCATGACATATTTCCAAGAAAGTGATTGATTTGATTTTTTTTTACACTTTGCACTTATAAGAATTTGTGCATACTTGGGGTGTTACATAAAGAGGGAGAATCAGCTCATTGAGGCTTGGGAATCTTTTAAGGAACTCATGGCACAAGTGTTTGTATGCCTAGCGGAAAAGAAAAGGCTTGGCCATATATGGTACTATCATCAAATCATTGAATAGAGTGTTTTTTCCATTTGGTGTGCCATTCGGACGTTGACCATAGGCCTCTAATGGCCAAGTCGTGATTATGGCTGGCTTGGACATTTGAGTCACTTAAGTGACCCTCTTGGATATATGACTCGGATGAGACAGACTGCTCAACCTCGAACAACCAAATCTGGGTCTCAGATGGCCACTTGGACACTCGGATGGGTACCCCTTGTCTGAGTTTGAATCTGACCACTCGGATAGTCAAACCCACAACTTGGACGGCTGAGTCTGGGACTTAGCCCAATTGTCCATAACCTTGTCTGACTAGATTTTTAACCCTTCAAGGGCTTGTTAGGACCTGTTCCCAATTGACCAGTAGCCATGCTAGAACCCGTAAGTGAGACCATAGGACTATTTGCACTTAGAGAAAGAAAGAACCTCAACCTACTAGTCTGTGGGGAGGGGGACTGAAAGATCCAACCTTTGGCTGCTAACTAATTAGAGACCCAAGCTGACTCATTGGGCTGTATGCCCGACAGGCCACCTATCACGACCTGTAAAGAACCGAGTTGCAACTGGTCGGGAGTAATCAAAACCCCTTCCAAAAGCATCAAGAGTAAGAAACTAATTGACACAATTGACTCCATCAACAAGGGTCACATAGGGTAGTATAGACATATAAGCATGTATGAAAGTTGGAAAGCCTAATTTTGCATAGCATACACCGAGACACACTACTGGTGTATAAGTATTGTACATTTGTGAATTGTTGGATTAACAAGGAACACACTAAGGGGAATTAACCTAAAAGTGAACCCATCAATAGGAGTACAACCCCAAGAATCGGACAAGGGACTCAGAAAACCACGAACAAAGACATAGAGGGGACCAAAACATCACATTACCAAGCGAAGGAAAGGCTCACCAAGAATAGGTATATGTCTCTAGCTGGTTGAATTGACCTCATAGACGCACTAGTGGGTCAGGAGGCAAATACTATGGTAGGCACAAGCTCAAATGAGAACAATCTAGACCTCAACCTTGACCTTAACATGCTGAACCGTGATGACATTTGGCAACTTGTCACACAATACAACCAGTAGATGAGGATAGCGCACCATGGAAGACCAATGACAGATGTCATAGCCAACCTCAAGGAAGAGAGGAGACTGGCAAGGATGGCATTGCAGTGCATTGCAAGTTATAGCCAGGAGCAAAGGGCTTAGAGGTTGCATCATGAGAGAGAGCTCAATGAGATTCATAGGATTCTAGCCATATCAGGTGAGAGGCAATGTCGATAGGGAGAGAGCCTTAGAAGTCAATCTTACGGTAAGCAAGCTACTCACCAAAATATTGCTAGATAATACCAACTGAGTAAGGTGGGGCGGCCTTGACAACATCATTGCTTGTTGGGCTAGGAGTCACCCCAAATGCCAAGAGCCATATGAAAATATCCATAGTTGCAAAACAACTTGATGAATACTAGGTAGAGAATGACCCCTACAAATTTGTTGAGAACTTTGAGTAGGTGTGTGAGGCTAATAACCTCATAGACCCTACTCAGCAAGCATAGGCATTCGATCTTCATTTGGGAGACAAGGGAGGACTTGGTTCACCAGTCTAGAAAACGCTGAATGTAATAACTTCACCCAATAGAAGGATCTCTTCATCAAGAGATTATCAGAGTTAGGATACTCTAATAACCTCATTGTTAAGCTGATGAATGTTAGCTAGAAAGACAAAAAGGATATACAAGACTACGTCACCCATGTGAAGAGTCTCTATAAGAAGATACCTGTGGCTAAGCGACCCAATGAGAGAGTGGTCTCTAAAGCATTCATTAATGGGATCCACAATGAAGAACTCTATAAGGCCCTTTCAAGCAGCTCAAATATGCAAAAGGACGTGCTTGCGAGAGTCTTTGAGGAAGCCATATGGGGAGATGACTTGCTTAGGGAGAGACACTCTTAGATTGTGCAAGAAAGTAGCAATTCATTTAGGAATATCGAGAGACTTGCAATGACTAGTGAATGAGAAATATCAAGTGAACAGGAAAAAGGGAAGAGAGTTGACCAGATCTAAGTTATAACTGACCTAAAATTGGAGTTGGCTAGATTGCAAGAGTCAATACAAAGACCAATGCGACCCCACGTGCAATGTGTGCACTACGGAGGGAATCACTTGCCCTTTGAATACCCCAATCCCAAATCAAGGCCATGTGCCAATTGTGGAAGATTCAAGCATGACACCATGGACTGCTAATTGCCAAGACGGTTGCCTTACCAATAGCCTTACACTTAGCCATACTATCCAGGAGCTAGAAAACCATATTCCGGAAGGGGAGCCCCTTTGACCTTCCCTGTGCCTAATGATTCAAAGCCAGCCACCCTAAGGATAGATATCAACCCTATGGAAATCCCTAGACCTCCAGCACCTATTGTGACCCATCCACCAAGCAAAGCTCGAGTGCACTTTGTAGAGGAACCCCTAGAGGAAGATTCTTACTTGAACCCTTATGTCTCTTATGACAAAGAAGGCATTCCCATATTGATGGGACTATAGACCTATGCCGGTCATGGCCATAGGTAGAGGAAGAGATAGAAGCTTGGAAGGAGCTCATGTGGCCATCGAGGGCATATCTCATCTCATTGCCCTGAAAAAGAGCAACCAAACAGAGTGAAGGCTGACTTGAGGTGCCTCGAATGTGGAGTTACACATATATTTGCTGATTTCCCTAGGCAAAAGCCCTCCACTAGCTTGACACTTGTACCATATGTGCCACTTGGACTCTTTTGTGTCAAGTTGCATGACAATAATACTACACCTATTCCCCCAAATGTCATGACAGGAGCTCAAACAAAGAAGGTTGGTATCTCACTATCTAGGCCTAGCAACCTAGATGCATTCTCCATAGGAAAGAATAGTCAATGATAGAGAAAAAAGAGAACTGAGACAATAATAATAATCAATACTGAGAGTAAGACCACATTAACCAAGGGAATGCATCACAAAAATTGAAGTAAAAACATCCACTCTCCTAAGATGAGAGAGAAGGGAAGTGCTAAGGTTGGAGAGGACCCTTACCCCAGCCAACACCTGAAGGTTGTCGATAAGGTCAAGGAGTGGATAAAAGAAGCGATGGCTCACCTTCAAGATACCAAAGCTATAGTTGAGGAAGATATTAATGAACTCTCAACCATGAGTCCATCAGTCCCCCCCCACATATTTAAGGGTAGGAGAGACAATGCCACCACCTCAACAATTGCACGGGGAAAATGAGAGAGCTAGGAATATAGAAATAGTTCAAGAACATTGGCAAGGATCCCATGAAGCTGAGGAGGAAAAGAGGGATCACAACTTACTAACTACACTCATAACAACTCCTATGAACTTGTCATTGGGAGAATTGCTTAGACAAAACTTTGCACTTTGGCAAGAATTGAAGTGATGGGTAGAACATAGTAATGACCATAAGCTGCAAGGCTTTCTATACCACAATGCCATGACACACATACCAAGTCTAACGTTGAATCCCATGTCCAAGTCCCCACAAGTAAATGCCTTTTGGGAGGGCATCAAGATGCACACAGTCTTACCTATCGTTGCCTTAGGAGACACTACACGAAAGGGGATAGTGGATGTGGGAACATGGGTTAGTGTACTTAGTCAATCAATCCTACAAGCTTGGGGAAACCCACCAGTGGAGACTTCAAGGTTCAATATAACTCTAGTGAATGGGATGAAAATTAGACCCTTCAGAGTCCTAAAGGACTAGCCACTAAAGATAGCAGGAATCCAATTCTTAGTGAACTTCATAGTTATTATGGGAGTGGATTATGATATCCTTAAGTAGTAATAGTTTCTCATCAGTAACATTTATTTTTATCCATCAAGACCACTATTACTTCATGGACTATTTCTAACATTCCACGTCTTCAACATATGTTATAGCACACTACCTATGATGTGAGTGCCATAGGATTGGCAGTTGTCTAAGAGGGGGCTAATGTTAACAGTATTTTATGAAGGCTAAAGTAAAAGAATGTCAAAGCAAAGTCAAAGCACAAGTATTAGATACATTTAATAGTGGATTATACTTTTGTGGAGCTTCATTGTATAATTTTTAGCACTTGTGTATTATTACTGTACTCATGGATACCAAATTATCATGGATGTATTATTTTTTGAGAGCTGGGCTTACCCTGTGCAGATTGTATTTATCATCCACAATTAGATTTGTCACACCCACAAGTGTTGTGAGGGTTACACACATATATTTATGATTAGAGAAGCATAGGATTGGTCTAATTAGACTAAGGTATAAGCACGCAATGAGGATTGACTGGCCTAGAACCACAAAGTGGGTAGGACACCCAAAAGAGGGTGCAAATCCTAATTCACAATGGTGGAAACCCTAAAACGTGAAAGGGATGCAAACCCTAAAATGCAAAGTGGGATGCAAACCCTAACCCTAAAATAGTGCGCCATCCTAGAGAGATGATCTAACCCTAACTCTAATTTGTGTCTATATAAGGGTGGGGATCTTAATTGTAATGATCCTTTTGGTACATCCATGTTGCAGAAGCTCTATCAGTGCAACTATTGAAGCTTTGTATTCTCTTCTTTGATTCTATCATCCTTCTTCCATTGTTGAGAGTGAATGAGAGAGAGACAATGAGAGGTGTGTTGAATGAGGGACTGAGGGTAGGTGAAGCTCATCGTCATCTTCTTACTTTTATCTTCTTCTCTACTAGCTTCTCAACTTGATGGTGTGCTTAGTGGTGGATGTGAATGAGTGATGGCATCGGATTGTGTTGATCGTGGTTGTGGAACCACCTTTGAGCCTTCAAGCTTTTGGACTACAATGCGCAAAGGTAAGTTGGTGAGTTTGCTACACCTTGAAGCTAGTCTTTGTAGGGCAGTAGTTCATTTTCTTTTGTATCTTTGGCTACCACTTCAATAATGTTTTGGACGTTTTAGTATTTGAGATGTCGGTACTTCAAAATATCCATTGTAAGGTCATATCTTACTTACTCCTTCTCTATGAAGGGTAGCTAGGGTTTTCTTACTTTATCTTGAACAATCTTCTCTCTTTCTCCTACTGAAAAATTTCTATTAAAGCTAAAAATAAAAATTTGGACCTTACATTCCTATTGAGTTTCAAGTTTGGTTGATTCTATCAAGTGATTTGGGTGGGGAATGTTGAGATGCCAAACAAGTGTAGATATTGATGATGGACCGCTTGGCTAGATAGGTCTACATGTCTACACTTAGCACGTTGGTGGTCATTATGATACTCAGATGGCCACCGACTAATCACTTATTATATTTAGTTTGTTACACCTACCTGCAACTGGCAAAGATATAGCGCCAATCAATTAGTGTAATCTGTAATGCACTGTTTGACTTAGTAGGCCATTTTCCTTTATGTTGTATCTTATCTATACTTTGGGTACATTGTATAGTGTATGGAAGAAAAAGATCAAATTAGTAAGAAAACGTTTTGGCCTCCATCTCTCTTCTTGTGTTCTTGAGTGAGCTTCCTCTTGTGCATACAGTGTGTGAGCAAGTCTCCCCACCACGTGGTTCTTGACATGGTATCAGAGTTGCACCACTAAGAGAGGATGATTTTGAAGACTGAAGTAAAGAAAAAGAAGAAAGGTTCAAGCAAGCAAGCAATGGGTAAGAATCTCTCTCATTCTTCCACTCTTTCTCTTGGATAGTGCCTATGGAGGCATCGGAAGTAGGGTAGATTGAAAATCTCAGATTGCTATGAGATTTGGTGTGCGAGAAGAGCACTGTATATTTTGCAGATAAGCCCTTTTGGGTCTTTCCGCAGTTTGTTTGGGTATCTGAGGCCGTTTCAGGCTCCGTTTTTTAGAGCCGCAAGGTTGCGGACAGCAGTTTTGAGGTACACTGTGATTTCAATTGTATTGACCGAAAATGGGTGCACAGGTTACAGATTTCGAATCTATAATTTTTTAGGTGTTTGCCATGAAGAAAACATAAGGTTTATCTGCAAACAGGTTGCAGATTACATGTATTATTGAGCAATCAGTGAAAAAGGTTGCTTGGTGTATTGATGTGCACTTGTTCTGAAAGGCTGCAGAAGACTAGCTTGCTGTGTTGTATCCTCTTTTGTGATAATGGTAGAGAATAGTGGAAATCCCATTATTGAGAAGCTCGACAAGAACAATTACCCTTCATGGAAGTTCAGTGTGACAAACTTCCTCATTGGAAAGGACCTTTATGAGTTTGTTTTAGGTGAAGAAAGGGAGCCAGAGCTGGGTATCCCTCTACAAATAAATTAAAGGCATGGAAAGAGTGGAATGTAAAAAACAAAAAGGTGATGTACTGGCTATCTGCAGTCATTGATAATACTATGCTGGGACATATCAGGAATGTAGAAACTTCAACATGCATCTTGAGAACATGTTTTCAATAAATACAAAGGCATGAAAGATTTAACTCAAGCAAGAGTTGAATACATTGAAGAAAAGAAAAATGTCTGTCAATGAGTATGTGTTGAAGGTGAGAAGCATTGCAGATGCTTTAGCAGTGATTGATGCAATGCCTGATGATTATTATTTGATTTCATCCACTTTGAGTGGACTCAATAATGAAAAGGCATGGAAATCATTTGTTACTTTAGTAACATACAAGCCGTTTCCATATTTTGATGGGTTGGTCTCTCTCATGGTTACCAAAGAGATCAATATGCAGGGTGACTCGTCTGAAAGAAATGGTGAACATGACCAAGCATTTTACTCAAGTTCAGGAAGGGGATGTGGTAGATCCTCTTCGAGAGGCCGTGGTATGGGACGTACTAGCGATAACCAGCAAAACAGGTTCAGTCACCAATTTGGTGAAATGCAGGTTTTAGAAGGCTGAGGAAACTTTAGAGGTAGGGGGAGCTCTAGAGGAAGAGGTGGATGGCAGAACAGAGGTTCTGGAAATTCTGCAATTGTTTGCCATTATTGTGAAAAAACGAGGGCAAAATAGGTCATATCGTAGTCCATTGTTATGCTAAGAATAATGATATTTGTAGTGGTAAATTGCAGCAAGGAAACTATGCATCGTCTTCACGACAGAATGAATAAAAAAATAAGCATTTTTTTGTTATGCGGCACATGATGAATGCAGTTACAGAAAAGGGGACACATGATGATGTATGGTATGTGGATTCAGGTGCATCTAATCATCTGACCAGTCATGTTGAATGGTTTGGAGAGATGCAAGACTTACAAAATCTAGGTTATGTGCAAACATGTGATGATTCATGCCACCCAATTTCACATATTGGAAAGGTTCCCTTGTCCTTGCATGATGGCCAGACAAAGAGTTTGACAAATGTATTACATGTGCCTTCAATCACAAAGAATCTAGTGTCTGTTAGGCAAATATTAGAGCAAGGGTTGCAGGTTCGATTCAACGCAAAAAGTTGTTTTGTAGAAAACTTTAATGATAAGTGCACGTTGGTCGCAAAAGGAAGTAGAGTTGGCCACATGTTCAGTTTAGATGCTAGAATTCCTGCAATGGATGCTGCTATGTATGCTAAAGGAGTGATTGTAGACATTGAAATATGGCATAAATGTATTGGACATGTAAATGTGCAAAGATTGAAATTAATGCAATCCAAAGGATTGGTTACAAGGTTGCCTTCCTTTAGAGTTGTAGAATTTTATAAAGTCTGTGAAGCATGCCAGTTTGGTAAGCATGCAAGACAACCCTTCTCGCATGATAGAGAAGTGAGCAGAAAAATGCTTAATGTAGTGCATATAGATGTTTTGGGGCCTACACAGAATGTATCTAATGGTGGTTGCAAATACTTTGTCACATTTATTGATGACTATTCAAGGAGGCTATGGGTATATTTCATGAAGGAAAAGAGTGATATATTTGAGCACTTCAAATTTGTCAAGGCAGTTGTCGAAACAGAAATAGGCTTGAAAGTGAAGTGCTTGAGATCAAATGGAGGGGGAGAGTACCTCTCTAATGAGTTTAGTGGCTTCTTGAGGACTCATGGGATAAAGAGGTAATTTACTTGAAGGTATACTCCGCAACAAAATGGGATTGTAGAAAGGAAAAACATGCATATTGCAGAAGTTGCATGGGCGTTAATGTGGCTGAAAAGAATATGCCAAAACATTATTGGTTTAAAGCTGTTCATACTGTTGTTTATATTATAAATAGAACCCCCACAATTGTAGTTCATGGGATGACTCCCGAAGAATGCTTTACTGGCAAGAAGCCCGATGTATCACACTTGAAGGCATTTGGCTATGTTGCATATGTTCATGTGCTAGATGAGCTATGGAAGAAGCTTGATCCAAAGGCTAAAAAATGTATTTTTATTGGATACTCTTTAGAGTAGAAAGGGTATCGTTGTTATAACCTTGTCACATGTCAGTTTAAAGTGAGCAGGGATGTTATTCTTGATGAGATGAGCAGTTGATATGCACATGATGATGATGTATTAGATTATGACAATGATCATGATAGCTATATGCAAAAAGAAAAGCAAGAATCACGGATTCTTAGTGGACTAGAAACATCATTTGGTACTACACCTATAGTGAGCACTTGGTCTAGGAGACTAAGGGATAGCCCTACATCTTTAGGTGGATCTATAAGTGTTGCAGGCAAAGACAAAGGAAATAAGAAAGCACTGGATGGTAATGATGCATCTACTAGTCATTTGGGATTTGATGGAGAATCTAGTGGTTTAGAGAGTTTGGATGATGAGCTTGGCATTCCTTCAGTCATCAGGACACTAGGTATATAGAGAGCTCATAGTAATGTAAAGGCTCCATTGAGTGATCTAGTGGTACGTAGGTCTAGCATTGTTAGTTACCTGTTAAAATATTTGGCTTTAAAGGTTATACAGCTCACCATTATGCTTATATGGTGAAACGAGTTGAGGATATTGAGCCCACTTATTTTGAGGATGTTGTTGGTCATGCTCATTGGGATGTAGCAATGGATAAGTAGATGGTTGCATTAGAAACCAATAAGACTTGGGATTTGGTACCCTTTGTGGGAGCTTTTGCTCAACCGCCAAGACCCACGGACCGCTTATTGTTTCAAGAGTTCCAAGCGAGCTCTCATGGCTATCTCTCACCTAGCCGACGCGTCGACGATCCTACAAATGCAATGAACTTACCTTGATGCTCGATCGAGTACCCTCCTCTCTCTCACACTCCGGTAGCTCCACGATTCTCGATGCTAGCTCAAGCATCCTCAAGCCTCCTCCATCTCCAAGCTCCATCCTCCATAGCCGCGCGCGCAAGAGAAGAGAAGAGAAGAGAAGAGAAGAAGGGGAGAGGAGATGGTGAAGAGCTTCACCCTCTTGATTCCTCACTCTCACACACACTCACTCCCTCACACTCTCACACTCCCTCTCTCAAGAGCATACACAAGCAAGAAGGAGAGAAGAAGAGAGGAAGAAGAAGACTAGTTTTGCCACACCAAAGAATGAGCTCTTCATTCACTTTTCAACTTTATATACAAAACCCTACTTCCCTTTTGGGCGGTCATCCCCTTTTTCCCTTTTTTACATGGCCGGTCATAGCCTAGGCCCTGTTTTCCATTGTCCTTTTATCTTCCTTGTTTCCTTTCCACTACCCTTCTATATTTACAAATCGCACGGGTGAGAGCCCGGCACTCTTTTACAAGATTTTAGGGTGCGCTTTTTATGCGCCTTTCCCTTTTCGTGTTTGCCTTGGCCTTTTCCACTTTCTTTCGCTCTCTTCGTGTTGGGGTTAACATTACCCCCCTCCTAGATGAGTGCTAGTCCCATGGCACTCATTGGCGTAGGGAGCAAGTGGGAGCATGCACTGAAGAATTCGGGGGACAGGAGCGCCTGGGGCATGCATTGGTGACCGGTTTCGTGGGGGTTGGTTGGGGATGTTGCGCAGGACGATTCTTTTGGCTTGTCGGATGCTGGGTGGGCAATTAGCATTGGACGTTGATGAAGAACGAATGCCACTTGTGCTGTGGTCGTCAACACCTGCAATTGAAAACCTGTCAGGTGGTCTCTCCCTAGGGGTAGTGCTAGTCTCTGTATTGTGCACAAGACTTTTTTTTTTTTTGTAGTTTGGGAGATAGGTTGAACTCTAAGCAAGCTGAGAGTGTTGTCATGTACTTGAGGACCCAAACTGTGAATTAGTTCTGTGTAGGTATTCTGTGAGTGCAGTGCTTGTGCATACGTAGATATTACTTAGCTAGAAGATTGGGCGACGTGGGGTCGTGTAGAGCAGAAATGTGGTAATGAGGAGATGAAGTACATCTTGACTCCTGCTTGGAGACATCGTTAGGGTGTGCCATTGTCGTCGAAGCTTGCTTTTTTTTTTTTTTTGAGGTGGGTACATGGAGGCAACGGTACAAGGGATAACGGGAGTTCTACTCCTCATCATCCGAATGGTGGGTAAGGCTGGGCGGAGGGCGGGGGGCCTTGTTAAGGAATTTTCGGCTTAGCAAGTAGCCCTTAGTGTGGAGGTGGGTTTTGAGGGTGGTGGTGGAGAGAAAGGGGTGGTTGCACTGTGTGAATTTGCTGTCATTCATGTCTTCCAGTAGTGCACCACAGAAGGATGGCAAAAGAGCAGCATGCATCATGAGACGGGTCATGGTGGTGCTGTCTATGGCATTGGGGTCAAAATAGAGGGATGGAAGGTGGCGTTCTTGGGGTGCAGGTTCCTGGTGTACTAGGATTCTAATTAACCTAAGGTAGTTACAGGTGGTGATGAATGCTGGGTCGGGGCAAGAGGTGAATTCGTTAAGGAATTTATCTATAGAGCTGTACAAGTCGGGAAGGGTGAAGAGAAGAGCGTTCCTATGGGAAGTGGTATTGGCATTATAAATGACGGGGAAGTCAAACCTGCCGTGGATGGACGGGTTAAAATCCACTCCTACCCTTCGAGGATACGGCATAAAGGTGGGGTCGTTCCTTTTCGAAGGGAGGGTGTTGCAAAACGCCATCCACGCCTCCAGGTTGACGTAAAAAATATGCCGCCTCCAGGTGGGTTGGCAATTATAGCCTTCCACTGTGCGCGGTACTTGGAGGACTTTGTCTTGCCAAAACTCGCGGTCCTCGGCCCCCCAAGCAGTTGGGTGGGCCTCACGCTCTTCTAACCATTTAGCCTTGAGCCGGGCCCCCATGGCGATGACATCCTCCACCAACTGAATGGGCAGCACCCTATTCAAGGCAGTGGGAAACTCGAAGCGTAGGTCGAAGGGGTCTCGGCTATACTCCTGCTGCTCCCAGATAATCATTTCAGCGCGGTACTCAGCGGGGGAGTCTTGGGTGCGCAGCGGGAAAGGGGCAGGCTGTTTCGGGGCAGGTCTGGCCTTCAGTTTTCTTCTTGCCTTCTCCACCATTTCCTTCCTTCGGGTGGTGTGGGCCGCTCTTCGCTCAGCAGATGTGTCCTGGGGTGGCACTTCGGTTTGTTGGGGTTGAGGGGGTGGCGGGACATATTCCTCTCCTTGAGGCCCTAGGTCAAGCTCTGGCTCACCCCCTTCCGCTTACTCCTCCTCCTGTATTTTCTCCTCAGTGAACCCAAGGTCATCCATCTCCTGTGTTGTCAGTCCTACTTGTGCCAGATATTTTCTTTGTTCTTCTAGGCTCTGCGGCGGGCCTCCTAGCTGCAGTGGTATGTGCAGGCCTGCCGTGAGGGCCCTGCGTACAATGGTTAGCTTTCTCTGCAACTGATCATTGGCCTCATCTGTTTCTGAGTGGGTGGTGTGGAGTAGCGTGTTGATAAAAGTGCGCTGCTGAGCTATCATAGCGAGCTGGGCTGCCTCTGCCTGGTTTTCAGCCATCACTCTGTCTCCCTCAGCCTTCGCCAGCCGGCGTGCTAAGTCCCGCACTCTCTGCTCGTTTGATTGGACCATTCCTTTGCCCGCCTCTCCATGTCTTCCAGGCTTTCCCCCTGTTGGAGGGTCATCGCCATAAATTGTTGTTGCTGGGCTTTAAGCTCATGGCGCAAGCGGGACTGCTCTCGGTGTTCCTCTGCGATCTGCTCGTTGAGTTGGTCTCGCGTCGCCTGCAACCTACGCACCTGTTCTGCCCTTAACTGATCCAGCTCTGCAACCTCTTGTCTAATTTTCTCAAGCTGACTTTGCGCCTCCAAGTTGGCTGCAAATAACTGGTCATTCTTGCGCTGAAGGTGGGCAGTTGTCTCCCTCTCCCTGGTGAGACGCTCCATTAGGATTTTTCTTCTTCCCTCCCAGGTAGCATCGTGCTCCTTCAGGGCTTTCAGCTCCTCTACCTCCTTGGTGCTAGCCTCGTCCCTAAGCACAGCGATTTCCTTTTGATATTCTGTTATTTGCCTCACTCTGTCGAGTTGGAGGGCGGCTTATGATTCACGCTCCGCTGCTAGCTCCTCCACCGCATCCTCCTTTCTTGCCTGGCCGTTTGCAATTGCGCGAGCAGCTCCTTCACGTAGTCATCGTAGTGGCCTGTTGGAGGTGGGGAGTGGGACATGATCGTAGTGGTAGAAATCTCCTCCACTTTTTGTCTTTTCACTTCTGGCCTTGGCTCCAGCTCGGCCGTCGCTGCCCTTTTGGCACCTGAGACTAGGGTGGCCCCAGCTGCTTCCCTTGCCAACTCTCTTTCCACCAAGAATTGCAACCAGGTGACCACGTTGCTTTCATCGATCTTTGGGGTGTGCCCCAGGGCGGCTGTGGTAGGGGGTGTCACCTTGACGGGAGTGGCTTGCATGGGTGGTACGAGGAGAGGGGAGACGGGTCTGACTGGGTCTTTTCCTTTCCCTTCTGCAGGAGGCAGCGGCACAGGTTCCGGCGTACCAGTGCTGGGGCCGGGTGCTTCAGGTTGGTATGGTCTGCCCGCTCCTTCCACGTCTTTTCTCCGCTGTTCCTCGATGGAGTGACGCGTCGCCAGCTCCAATTCTTCTTCTTCCCTCCTCTCAACTCCTCCTCAGCCCTCTTTCTTCTTTCCTCCTCTTCTCTTACCGACTCTCTTCGGGCCCATTCGAGCTCTTCCTTCTCTTTTCTCCTTCGCTCCTCCTCTCTCTTTCCGTGCAGGGCTTTGGTCCATTGCTCCACTTTCCTTTCTGGTGCAGCCTGGCGTTCTCCCTCCTCATCGGTGTCCATTTCTATTTCATCCGACTGCTCTTCCACCTGGGGCTGGGACTGCGACGGCGATTGGCCACCTTCTCCGCCATCTCCCTGTTTGTCCTCTCCCGCTCGTCCCTGCCCTATTGCCTCGTGGATGATCGCAGTGAGGGCACCTCCAAAACCTATGGTGGAGGCCTTGGAGGATGAGGCCTTGCGGGTTGATCGAGGTGAGGGGGATTCTCCTGTTACAGCCCTTCCTCCTGTTGCCAGGGCATTTGCTGAGGCCTCAATCATCCTTCTCACGAACCCGTTGAGGTTCACCTCATCCAATGCCTGAGCCACGATGCTTTCGAGTAAAGGCACATTGATCTGGACATGATGCTATTGTACCGTTGACTCGAAAATAGGGTATGCATAATTTTTGCCTGCAGTTGAATCTCTGGATCAGGGATGTCTGCCAAGTTGACTCCGTCGTTGGTGTGGACTTTCACTTTGTCCATTCCCAACATGGTGTAGACGTCCCTTTTTGGTTTCTTCTCCACCTTGTTCGGAAGCCCCAGTGCCCTTTCTATCAGTTCAAGGGTCAGTTCAACCTGCACCTGTCTGGTGGCTTCCATGTCCCGCACCGTGACGGTGCCCCTGTTTTTGTTGAAGGTGCGCAGGAACTCGGCGCACAGGGTATAGTTTATCCTCTGGCCCATTGCGTCCAGATACCTTTGTAAGTGGCATTGCTCTATGATCCGTCGTACCGCTGGTTCCTCAATAACCACGTCTTCCAAGTTGAACATGTGGCAGAACTTCAGCTAATTGAATGCTCTGGTTTCCACCATGAGGCCGTACCGCACCTGTTCTTCCTCCGAGAAAGGGAGTTTGCCAGCTTTATCTTGACTTGCCATGGTCGCCACTTGTACATTCATTCAATTCACTTTTTAGTATTTTTGGCAACCAATTCGTAGGACGACCATAGCAGATTTTATCATTCATAACTATGATTTTTTCCTTTCAAACTTCTATCACCTATTTCTGCATGGCACTTTAATTTGGAGTCTTTTCATGCTTGGTTCACTTTTTAGTTTTAACTTTCATGCTTGGTTTGCTTTTTAGTTTATTTCCATTAACTGCCCCATCCCCCTTGTGGAAAAGAAAAATCCGTCCCAGGATTGGAGGTTGTGGGTCCAAGGCGTTCATGTTGTTTTGTGGAGGAGCCAATCATAGAAGTTGGGATTATATTCTAAGTGTGCAGAGTAGTCCAGGTCACAGGGTCGGATGCCTACGTGGGTGATGTATGTGAGGACATTGGTGAGGAAATCACCGGAGTTGACCCAACTTGCGATGTGGAGCTCTTCTTCTGTCAGGATGCGATCGAGATAGGGGTGCCCTAAGATATGATCGTCCATTGTTCGACCTCGAAGAGTGGTTAACACTCGATACGAGGTGGGCGCGACGTATGTGGGATCATACTCGGCCGTCTTGATGGCTTGGCGTTGTTCGGCATTGGTCATTATGCGGCATCCCTCAACTGCCCATTTTAATCGAAGAGCGTATCACTGCTTCAAGAAGGGTGATTCCATGTCCTCCAGGTGGGACAACCTTGTTGTTTCTTGGCTAGTGAGGCCGGACGTCGTGCGTGGGTCAAATGATGGGATGAGGCGTTGCTTAATGGCTTGCTCTTTGGAGACCTCGCGAGCGAGTAGCTCAGCGGCAGCAGAGCGTGAAGCTTGTGCAAAGGCGAATTTAAAAGTCTCCCAAGAGCAAGGCATAGTGCGCACGTCAGTTGCAAGGGGTTCCGCTAACAGTCCCAAGTCCAGGCGGTCATAGCCGAGGGCCAGTGCAACAAAGGTGGCATCGAGTTGTTTGATGCAGTCCACGACATCATCCCCCGTGTCCTCGGCGAGGTTAGCGGGGCCAGCGTTAGGAATGACTTCCATTCATAGGAAGGCTTAAGGCCGGTGGGTGGTTGGGGTTTGCTGGAGCTGGAGGTTTTGTCGGTACAGAGCTGCAGCAGCTGGGGGCTTGTTTGAGTCAGCAACCCGGGCGTTGGTTGGATGGATGGGTCGGGTTTGATCTTAGGGGCTATGCTACTGTGGTCGGTAGGGTTGATGAGTTGCGGGTCGGGTTGGTTGGGTGATGCCTCCTGTGGTGATGGCCGTTGTTTGGGTCGTTGGGCGTGTGTGATGCCCATGGGTTGACTTGCAAAGGAGTCGGATGACTGGGGTGGACTCTGCGATTCGTGGTCTTGAGGTGTCAGAGGACAAGGCCTTGCGGTTGACATAGAAGCAGGGCCTGTGTCAGTTGGGATTTTGGGGATCCACAGCGAGGCATTCCCCTCATAGTAGCCTTGTGCACGCAGGAGGATTTTAGGGACCCATATTTGTTTAATCACGCGGCGCTTGTGATGATGGTGTTTTGGTCTCCTAGGTTTAGGTTTGTAGGTGCTCTGTGGACCCATGCGTCTAGTTCTAGGCTGGTCTCGAGGCTTCTTCAGCACCCATTGCAAGCGAGTCTGTTGGGGTTTTGCCTTGGGTTTGGTAGGCCGCGGTGCGTGGGGATCTGGGTGTAGTAAATATGCACGGCCCTCTTCCTTAGTCCTAGGTGCGGCTATTTCTATCGGTGGCCTGTTGGGCGGTGCTGGGGTTACGAGGCGCTTGCTGAAAGTCGTGACAATAGCCACACTCCCTATTGTTAGGTGGATGCGTTGTGACTCATAATCAACATTGCAACAGGTCTGCTTTTTAAAAGTTCGCCCGAGCAATGACTCTGTGCCGGCATTCCTGGCATCGGGTAGGACATAGAACAGCATGGGAATAGTTTCAGTCTCGATAGAAACGGCAACTCTACATGTGCCGAGGATCGGGTAGGATTGGGCCCCATATGGGTTCAATCTGGCTGTTGTGGGATGAAGCATTGGTGCGCCAAGTTGGGTCCAATGCTCGTGCGTCAAAATGTTAAAATCCGCCCCCTCGTCAATCAGGGCATTGAAGGAGCACGTTTGCTTGGCCGTGACCGTGATGCGGAGGTAGGCGGGTTCTACAGGCTCCTCCTCATTCTCGCCGATTTTCGTAAGTGTGGCTACTCGTATTTTAACGGGCGTTTCCACCATTGGTTGTTCATGCAGTGGGTGAGTGGGCGGATAGTACTTTTTGATTCGACTGTTGTTGAAGAAGCCCATTCCCTCACCATCCAGTGTTTCCAGCTCGACATTACCAGTTCAGCTGATTGTGCGGACCTTAAAGGGTCCGAGACCTCTGAATTTCATCTTTTGTTTGTTTCCTTTAACTGAGTAGAGGAGCACTAGGTCTCTCGACTCAAACTCTCGTTGCTTGACGTGTTTTTCAAACCAGCTTTTACGTCTGGCTTTCTCACAGATAAGCGCATGGGTGGCTAGGAGACGCACCTCTGACAGGCGTTCTAACTCGACCAAGCGTTGCGTCCATGCCTCCCTCCCCTCCCATCATTCTTGGAGTGCTATCCGCAGGCTAGGGACAAAGAATTCTAATGGAAGAATAGCTTCAGTCCCATAAGTTAGCCTAAAAGGCATTTGTCTGACGGCCGTCTTATAAGCTGTTCGGTAGGCCCACAGGGCTGCCATCAACTTGTTATCCCAGTCACTTCGTGAGGCTGAGACTACTTTGGTTAGGACAGTGATGAGAATTTTGTTGGTTGATTCAGCCTGGCCATTAGCCTGAGGGTAGTATGGTGAGGATTTGCGATGGATGATGAGGAAGGTGGATAGGAGATGGGCTATCACTTTGTTGATGAAGTGCGTTCCCTGGTCGCTAACCAATTCGATGGGGCAACCAAAACGCGAGATTACTTGCTCCCATAAAAACTTGGCAGTTGTTCTAGCGTCGTTTTTCTGCATGGCCCTCGCCTCCTCCCATTTGGTGAGGTAATCCGTGGCCACCACGATGTATCTAGCCTGTGAATATTGTACCGCGGGGCTGATGGGTCCTATGAAGTCAATTCCCCATTTTTCGAAAGGTTGGCGAGCGATAACCGGGGTTAACTCCATCTGATCTTTACGGACCGGGACCCTTGTCCGTTGGCACTCGTCGCAATGTTTGACAAATTGTGAGGCATCGCGGAAGAGTGTGGGCCACCATAGCTGGGACTGCAACAGCTTTCGTGCTGTAGTATCCCCGCTAAAGTGTCCTCCTACAATACCGTTGTGCGCCTCTGAGAGCACATCGTGCATCTCATGCTCACATACGCATCTATGTAGCAGACCGTCTTGCCCCAGCCTATAGAGCTGGCCTGCAATCAATTGATAGGGCTGGATTTTTAGGATTAAGCGCCCAAGCCATGCCCGTTCTATTGGTCGTTCGGGCAGCCCATGCTCGAGCACTTGGACTATGTCGTCTGCCCAGTATGGTGTCAGGTCGGCCCTGAATAGGTCTTTTTCACTGGACATGTGGAATAAGTGGCTGTCTGGTAACTCGTCCACGATGCCTTGTCCAGTAGCTTCTCCTGTGGGTACACGGGACAGATGGTCAGCCATGTAGTGTTGTTTTCCCTGCCGTACCACCACTGAGAAGTCGAATTCCAGGAGTAGGAGAAGCCATTGGGCTATACGTCCTGTAGCGCAAGGTTTGTTGACTAGATAGAGCAGGGCTTGATGGTCTACAAGGAAGATGAAGGGGGTGGCTAGTAGGTAATGCCGGAACTTCTTTACGGCGAATACCATGGCTAATCCCTCCCTTTCCGTTGTCGAATAATTCATCTCTGTCTCAATGAGCTGCCTGCTCGCAAAACTCACTGGGTAATCTAAGTTATGCTCACCAGGTTGGCACAGCACTGTCCCCACGGCAAACTTGGATGCGTCGATGTGTACGTGAAACGTCATAGTCCAATCTGGGGGTCGTAGGATAGGTGCCGTTGTTAGGGCTTTTTTCAGTTCCTCATAGGCTCGTTGGCAGGCTTCAGTCCACTCGAAGACAATTAGCAACTTGTACAATGGCCTAGCGATCAACGCGTAGTTCAGTACAAACCACCGGTAGTATCCTGTGTGACCTAAGAAGCATTGAACTCCCCTGTAATTACTTGGGGGTGGAAGGTCCACGATAACCTTGACCTTTGAGAAGTCCGTGGCAATGCCGTTCTTGGACACCACGTGTCCCAAGATGCATCCGTGCTTTACCTAAAACTGACATTTCAGGGGGTTGAGGGAGAGATGGTATAAACGACACCGTTCAAAGACTGCGCGGAGTTTTTCGAGATGTTGGTTCCAGGTCGAATGGACACACAGGTCATCGACGAAGACCTCTAACTCCTTGCGAAGCATGTCCTTGAATATGGTGCACATGAGGCGTTGAAAGGTGGCGGGGGCATTGGTTAGCCCGAATGGCATGACTACGTATGCAAAGACGCCCCACTCAGTGGCGAAGGCGGTCTTGTGCCTATCCGCAGGGTGCACTTGCACCTGATTGTATCCC
Source organism: Lygodium microphyllum (assembly GCF_053477565.2). NCBI lineage: Eukaryota > Viridiplantae > Streptophyta > Polypodiopsida > Schizaeales > Lygodiaceae > Lygodium > Lygodium microphyllum. The sequence continues at coordinate 33,272,747 of NC_141161.1, forward strand.
GAGAAGCCATCCAGAAAACTGTAGGATTCCTTACCTGCCACCCTCTCAAGCATGTGCTCGGTGTACGGTAAGGGGTAGTTGTCTCTCTTTGTCGCGGCGTTTACTTTCTTGTAATTGACGCACACTCGAATCTTGCCGTTTTTCTTCATCACAATGACTATGGGTGACACCCAGTCCGTGTACTCAATTTCGTAAATGAATCCGGCTCTCATCAACTTGTCAATTTCCTCCTTGATAGCATGGGCGTGCTTTGAATTCATGGGGTATGGTCGCTGCTTGACCGGCATTGCATCCGTTGTCATGGGTATGTTGTGAGTCACAACACTCGGATCTACCCCTTGTAGCTCATCTAAAGACCAAGCAAATACATCCCGGTACTCCCGCAAAAGAGTGATAAGGCTGGATTCTTCTTTCGTGGTCAAGTCCTCGGCAATGAACACTGGTCGGGGTGTTTCCCGTTCCAAGGCTAGGTTTACCTCCTTGACCTTGGCTGGCCCTTCGATGGGTTCGCGGGTTTGCCCTTGGCGCTTGGCACTTAGTAGAACCACCACCCTGTCCCCTCTTTTGAATTTCGAAAAGCGCTTAGGGAGGTCTTGTGGCTTCCTTTGTTCCTCTGATCACGCATCGTCGGGACGCTTAGCTTCATTCTGCCATAACCGTCTGCGCCTCAGGTGGATGGGCAAGTTTCCCTTGGTGCGTCTGGTCATGGGTGGCCTAGGGATTTTTGGGTCATCCTCTGAAGTAACTTCAGATTCAGAGTCGAATTCCCCATTTTCACTAGAGGAGGTGGTCTCCCCTGGCGGCCGCAGTTCAGATGGCGACTCGATTCTAAGCATTGCTGCCATTTCTGGTTGGATCAGGTCGGCTTGCTTAAAATCCACAGCTCCCATCTGTTCCAACCAAGCATGATCGCATTTTGCACACATGACTCCTTGGTCCATTCCAAGGGCCGGCCTCGGCTACAGTTTAGCATCTGCTCGGATTTGCTCAATCTCTCGCCCTTCGGTGTCATATTCTACAGTGTCCATCTCACCCTCACTTCCTTCATCGAAGGGTTGGCAATCTTCGTATTTGTCACCGGAATCCGCCTCGCTAGACTGCTCATCGTCCCCCAAGACCTACTCTGCCTCATCTTTCGGTCGGGGACCAACGCCCAGTTGTATCTAAGATTCAGTTCGTGCACTCTGGTCCACTTCCATTTGGGTTCTTCCAAGAGGTCTTGGAGCGGCTTGAGATTGGCGGTTGCGTTGCGTGCCAGTCAGTCCGTTAGGTGCCCCAGTATTCCCTGGAGTTCTCTCCTGTTGGTTGGCACTTGGGAGGCGACAGGCTTAGGCCTGTCATAGAGGCTTGCTGCCATCATGTAGACAGGTGTAGGCTGTGTTTCTCTTGGCTTGCCAACTATTTTGACAGCCTGCTCGTACGCCTCATGATCTGAGAACGGCAGGTCAAGTGTAGCGAGAACGTGCATCCAATCCCGCTCGTCCTCTAGGCAAGGGATATAATTCGTTAAGGACCCATAGGGTTCCTTGTTCTGGGTGGTTCCCTTGAGTAGAGTAGAGATGGCATCCAGGTCGACTGGCGAGGTCTTCCAAGTATCCATCTCTATTCTCACAGCGTTAGTTTGGTTTCCCAGGAAGATCAGGCTGTTACCCCAGTCTTCGATAACTCTAGCATTGCGCATCCAGGGTCGACCCAATAAGATATCATAGTCCACTCCCTTCATGATGATAAAGTCGACAGAGAACTGGACTCCTGCAATTTTCACTGGCCAATTCTTCAAGACCCCGAATGGTTTCACTCGCATGCCATTTGCTAGCGTGACGTTAAACCGAGCAGCTTCGACAGGCGGGTTTCCCCACTTCTGTAACACTGCATGGTTAAGCACACTGACCCCAGCTCCTGTGTCTACAATCCCCTTTCTCGTTGCGTCTCCCAGGGCTAGGACTGGCAGGACTGCGTGCATTTCCGAGCCCTCCCAGAAGGCGTTGATGTGCAAGGATTTAGGGCCTGAGTATAGCGTCAAACTTGGTAAGTGCGTTTCCGCATCCTGGTCTTGAGCATTTGCCGGAGCTTGCTCGTGTGGTCTCTCGACCCAATGTTTGAGGTCCTGCCATAGGGTAGAGTGCTGCCTGAGCAGCTCTCCCAGTCCAACCGTTACAGGGGTGGTCACTAGTGTGGTTAGGAGATTACTAAACACTCGTCCTTCCCTTTGTTCAGACTGTTCGGGCCAATGGCCACGGCTGTCCTGTGGGTCTGTTATGTCTAGGCTTGGCCTTGACGGCACTGCTTGTGGCGTAGCAGCCTCGGCAGACTTAGGTAGGGGTAGCGATAGTGGTGCACTCATGCTGGAGAGATCATCAATCTCATCTTCTGTGATGGGTTCGACATCCTTGAGGTGCTGTTGAGCCTCCCTCACCCATTCCTTTACCTTTTCTATGGCTTCCAATTGCCGCCTGGGGTGTGGGTATTCCCCTACCTTAGCGCTTTCCTTTTGGGCAGTTTTAGGGGCTGAAGTCTCTGCTCTGCGTCTGAGACTTTCTTTCCGTGGGGTAAGGTCGTAATACTATCGGTTTTTAGCGCGATCTTAGCCTCTGATCTCTTCTTTTTCCACCTACGGCTCTTCTTTCCTACTGAGGTCACGTCGAGATTACTCAGTCCTGGCAGAGAGAGCCGGCTTGCTTCATTTGTGCTCGAGTCATCACTCGTAGGGGGATAGGTCTGGCCTCCCCATCGGGGTTTTCAACACCAAACAGTCCTAGCGAGACGGACGGCAAATTAGCTGAACCAGAAGGCGGCTTCCGTTTTGGGCAGTCTATGAAAAGATGAGTGATTCCGCACTCCGCACACCTTTGGTCAGCTTTGTCCCTACTTTGCTGCTCTCTTTCTGGGCAGCGCAATGAGACGTGACCGGGATGTCCACACGTCCAACAAGTGACCGGATCCTGGCTGCCCTCCCAGGCCTCTACCCCGTCCTCGTCCTAATGCCATCACCGGCACCGGTCGGTAATCCATGAGGATTGCATTGCCCTCGTCGTCATGTGAGACGTAAGGATATATGTAGGTTTCTTCGTCACTGGGCTCCTCTACGTAGTGCACGGGAGCATCGCTCGGTGGGTGGGTCACGTAGGGACCAGGTGGTCTAGGAATATCGGTAGGATTTATGTCCAGCCTAGGGACCGCTGGCTTCATGTCGTTAGGCGCTGGTAGGGCTAGCGGGGCTCCCCTTTCGTAGAATGGCTGTGGCCTGTTAGCCGGGTAGAGCTGGCCGTAGGGTTACGTGTATGGTAGTCTTCGTGGTAGTCTACAGTGTGCGGCATCGTGGCCGAACCTTCCACAGTTAGCGCAGGGTCTTGACCTAGGGTCTTGACATTCTGTTGGCAGGTGGTTTCCTCCACAGTACACGCACTGGACGTGCGGATGCGTAGGTCGCCTCAACATGTCTTGTATTTTGGCCAGTTCCGTCTTGACCTCGGCCAAGCTGTGGTCCGTCTCAGCGGCCTTCCCTTTATCTTGGGACGATGCGTTGGATCGCTCGCTAGAGGTTGGCGTTCATTCTAAACTCCGTGGGTTGATTTCTTCTGGGTTCGAGCTCCTAAAGCTCCGCTCTTTCAGCTGGTCATCGACCCTAATGGCTTCCTCAAAAACCCTAGCCACCACATCCCATTGCAAGCTCAAGTTGCCTGCTAGTGCCTTGTACAATTCTTCATCCCGAATCCCGCTGATGAATACGGTTGACACTGCCCTATTAGTCGGTCTTTCGCCCAAGGGGATTCTCTTAAGGAGGCTTCTCACGTGGGTCACATAGCTGCGGATGCCCTCCCTATCCTTCTGCTTGACGTTCATCAGGCGCACTAGCAGGTTGTCAGAGTATCCGGGTTCGGCAAACCTCTTGACAAAAAGGTCCTTGAGGTTATTGAAGTTGGCCCGTTCTATAGCATCTAGGCTCGTATACCACATCCTACCCTTATCGCTTAAGCAGAGTCCGAATGTTTGCGAATGTTGGGCCTAGTCGTTGAGGCCATTGGCTTCACAGATCTGCTCAAACTGCTCGACAAAGCTGTATGGGTCGTCCGGTGGCTGGTACTTGTCGAGTTTCTTAGCGACGATAGGTATTTTGGCTTGGCTCTTTGAGCCCTGGTTTGCCCCTAGTCCTGCAAGTAGCGAGGTTGCTAGCGCAGTGGCATTTTGTTCCACCGCGGTGTTATCGAGTAGCTGTTTCATGAGGAGCTCGCCCAGCGTCAGGTCTTCCTCGAGTGCTCTTTCCTGGTCTGTCCGGTTTCAGCCAGCCAAGTTCAGCACTCGATGCACCTCATGCAGCTCCATGCTTTGCCTTAGGCTCCTGGCTTGTTGGTCCCTATTGTACTCTGCTATGCCCTGCAATGCCTTGCGGGCTAGCCTTCTCTCCTCCTCTACGTCTGCAATGATTGCCTCTGCCGTCCTGCCACGGTGTTCGTACCTGGCATGCGCATTGTAACTGCTCACCATTTGCTGTATGGCTTCTGGAAATGCGCTAACATCTAGCTCCCCTGCAAACCGATGATCTGAGCCTCCCTCTGTCATGGTGGGATTCTTGCGCCTGGTTGTAAGGCAGATCCTTGTCGTTGTCGCTCCTTGCTTGATCCTACCTTGCGCTCTGCGCGTTTGCTTACCCTTGGGTCTTCTCCTAGTGATGGGTTTTTTGGACGATTTATCTGAGTGAGTTCTTTTTAATTTTTGAATGCAGCGCTCAACTTATGGTCACTCGTGAGTGTGTTGTTCCTCGTGCACTCGTGCTCAATCAGGCTTTTGGCTTTCCTAAGTATTCTTCAAGTGCGGAAATTCAATCAGAGTGCTGTGAGTGATTCCCCGGCGTCTTACTCACTCTTGCTCATTTTGGGCCTGACAGGCTTTGCTACTCTAGTCCTGGTCGCTCTACGGGTCCCAGGGTCCTATGCTGCTTCCTGTTGCTTACGTGGGGGTGGGTTGCTGGAGGAGTGCCCCAGTGTGTCCCTGGATGGGTCAGGTTTTGTTTTGGTTTGACTCTGGGAATCGGACGTCCGATTTACCAGTGGTCTGATTTACTAGTGGTCCGATTGTGGGGATCGGACTAGGTATGTCAGGGCGAAGTAGGGGTCTTAAGGTCCGCGTGTCCGATTCTCAAGAATCGGATGGGCGGGTGTGCGAGGAATCGGTCCGATTCTAGGCGGTCCGATCGGATCGGGTGATCCGATTCTTAGTGGTCCGATTATGGATGGGTCCGATTCTGGGAATCGGACTGGACATGGTCCGACTGGTGACGTGTATTACTTCGTCCGATCGGACAGGGTGGTCCGAGTCAGAGCGTCCGAGTGGTCCGAGTGGTTGAGTCGGACAAATTGGTCCGAGTGTCCGATTCTAAAAATCAGACGGTTGGTCCGTGTGCCACGTGGCACGTCCGATCGGACTAATTGGTCCAAGCCTAGTGATTGGACGGGTCGTTCCGATCGGACGGTTGTTCGAGTGTCCGTTTCTGGGAATCGGACATTGGGTTGGACGTCCGATTTCGCTGGTCCGATGAGTTGCGCACACAGATTTGCTCGATTTTCACTAGGTGTATTATCCTATTGGTTGTGCGATTAACCCGCGACGGAGTTGAAGTGGGGCGGAGGAGATCGGTTACTTGAATGTCGCCGAATGCGATGTCCTCCTAGCTCTGGTCGATCGGACGGCTGCCCAGCTCGCTTACTCTCTCACTCTCTATCTCTCTCGCTCTCCATTGGTTGGAAATGGGATCCTCTTGCCCTCCCAGAGTTTATACCCTGCTAGTTCTGCCCTACACACTACAGGTTCCTTCCCTGGTGTTTCCTATGCCGTTACCTTGCATCTACTCCATTTTTTCCTTTCGTTTCCTGTGGTTTTTCCCCTGTTTCACAGCAGCAGCCCTCTGCCCCTTCGTGTGTGATTTCCTACTGCTAATCTATCCTAAACACATCCTGAATCGAAAGCAAAACACTGAACTAATTTCTCCATGTTTTCCAGTTATTAATAACCAGATTGTTCCAAAATACTTACCTGTTCTGAATATAAAAAACACTCGACTTCCTACCTATCTCAAGCTTCATTTCAGGGTGAATGCCCCACATCAATGCTCGATATGAGGCGCGCGAGTGCTCGAGCTTGAATCCGTTGGTCCCGGAAAACGGAACCAAAATGTGGGAGCTTTCGCTCAACCGCCAAGACCCACGGACCGCTTATTGTTTCAAGCGTTCCAAGCGAGCTCTCATGGCTATCTCTCACCTAGCCGACGCGCCGTCGATCCTACAAATGCAGTGAACTTACCTTGATGCTCGATTGAGTACCCTCCTCTCTCTCACACTCCGGTAGCTCCACGATTCTCGATGCTAGCTCAAGCATCCTCAAGCCTCCTCCATCTCCAAGCTCCATCCTCCATAGCCGTGCGCGCAAGAGAAGAGAAGAGAAGAGAAGAGAAGAAGGGGAGAGGAGATGGTGAAGAGCTTCACCTTCTTGATTCCTCACTCTCACACACACTCACTCCCTCACACTCTCACACTCCCTCTCTCAAGAGCATACACAAGCAAGAAGGAGAGAAGAAGAGAGGAAGAAGAAGACTAGTTTTGCCACACCAAAGAATGAGCTCTTCATTCACTTTTCAACTTTATATACAAAACCCTACTTCCCTTTTGGGCGGTCATCCCCTTTTTCCCTTTTTTACATGGCCGGGCCCTGTTTTCCATTGTCCTTTTATCTTCCTTGTTTCCTTTCCACTACCCTTCTATATTTACAAATCGCACGGGTGAGAGCTCGACACTCTTTTACAAGATTTTAGGGTGCGCTTTTTATGCGCCTTTCCCTTTTTGTGTTTGCCTTGGCCTTTAAAGGTTGTCCTTGCGCTTTTGGCCTTTTCTCATTTTTTTCCTTCCGTCGGGCTACCTTTTTTCCGCCTTTGCCCTGCGTCTTTTCCACTTTCTTTCGCTCTCTTCATGTTGGGGTTAACACCCTTGCCTAAGGGTAAGAAAGCTATTGGCTGTAAGTGGGTTTACAAAGTCAAGCACAATGCAGATGGATCCATTAGTAGGTATACGGCTAGGCTGGTTGCAAAAGGCTATGCTTAAATATATGGAATATATTATAAATAGACATTCAGTAAGAAGGCGCTCTATGGGACGAAGCAAGAACCTAGAGCATGGTCTGACAAGATTGGAGAGTATCTTGTTAATATTGGATTTTGTGTTGCTGATGCTAATCACTAACTTTATGTGAGAAAAGGAGATGCAAGTTTGGTTGTCATAGGCATTTATGTGGATGACTTGATTATTACAGGTGACAGTGTGATAATGGGATTGCTGAAGTTAAGGACTTCTTGAAGAAGAAGTTTGAGATGAAGGATTTGGGTGAGCTAAGATACTTTCTTGGTATTAAGGTGATTAGATGTGATGATGGTATATGGCTATCACAAAGTTAGTATGGCATGGATATGTTATCTAAGTATAGTACGACAGCATGTAAGCCTCTTTCAATACCATTGGAGAAAAATGTAAAGTTGACTGCTGATATTAGGGATGAGATAGAAAACCCTACTATGTTCAGGAGAATGGTAGGGCGTTTGATTTAAATGACTATCACAAGGCTAGACTTTATCTATCATATTGACCTTGTCATTCAGTTTATGCAAATGCCTAGAAAGCCTCATTTGGATATAGTTAGACATATATTGAGATATGTGAAGTCCACTTTACATTATGGACTTTTTTATGAGGCAGGTAAGGATGTACAGGTCACACAGATGCAGATTGGGCTGGTAGCATGTCAAACAGAAGATCTACTAGTGGATTCATGTTTTCCCTTGGTAGTGCAGCAGTTACATTGAGCAGCAAAAAGCAACCTACAGTTGCTTTATGGAGTACGGAGGCTAAGTATAGAGGTGCTGCTATGGGAGCATGTGAGGTGGTATGGCTACAAAAGTTATTAGGTGATTTGGATGTGCAAGGAGATGGTCCAGTTGTCATTCATTGTGACAACATGAGTAGCATACAATTAGCTAGAAATCCAGTGTTCCATGCTAGGAAAAAACACATTGAGGTACACTACTACTTTGTGAGAGAGAAGGTACTTGTAGGAGAGATTGACTTGGTATATATCAGCATATAGGATTGGATAGTTGACATTTTCGCAAAGGCATTGGATGCAGAGAAGCTTCAAAAGTTTCGAAGCTTACTTGGATTTGCAGAGATAGAGTTGAGCTTGAGGGGGAGTGTTGAGATGGCAAGCTCAACACGTGTGGACATTGATGATGGACCTCCTGGCTAGATGGGTCCTCATGTCTACACTTAGCCCATTGGTGGTCATTATGATACTCACATGGCCATTGACTTATCACTTATTATATTTAGTTTATTACACCTACCTACAAGTGGCAAAGATATAGCGCTAGTCGATTAGTGTAGTCTGTTATGTACTGTTTGACTTAGTAGGCCATTTTCCTTTATGTTGTATCTTATCTGTACTTTGTGTACATTATATAGTGTGTGGAAGAAGAAGATGAAATTAGTAAGAAAACGTTTTGGCCTCCATCTCTCTTATTGTATTCTTGAGTGAGCTTCCTCTTATGCATACAGTGTGTGTTTGGTGTAGCAGCTCAAGCAAGTCTCCCCACCACGCTGTCAAAAAGCTTATTGTTCATAATATAAATCATGGGATTCTTATGAACACAAAGAACTTTACTAGGATTTATATGAGGAATTTTCATACATAACTCAGTCATTGTTATCCAACAACCAACTTAGATATCACTTAGTTACATAAGTTCTTTTGTATTTGGCATACAATTTTCAATTGTACCATGTATATTGATAAAAAATTAAGTCTATGGGAACCTACAACTTGATTAGCTGGAAGTAATTGACAGTTTGCAGGCTAAGCCACATTGGTTCAATTGGAAAGTTTGGTTAGAAATCAAGAAAAGTGCCAAAAGTCCACTAGGTTCATGGGGGACTTGAAATAATGGATTAAAATGACTTGTAAGTAACCTAAGTGGTCAAAGTGATAAGTGGGAGCTGAGCAGGATGCAACCCGCATTTTTCAATGCAAAAAGCGGGCCTGCATACTTGTGGCAACTGGAGAAGAGTTGTGGGCTATGGTGCATGCTCCAAAGCATGCAAACTGAAGGCAAACTGGAGCTGAAGAAGGAGATACAAACAAGAAAGGTGAGAGCTCCTCTTACCCATCCATTTGGTATGATGAAAATGAATGGTATGACAGTCTATAAAAGGGGGAAACCTGAGAGAAAAGTATTCAGCCTGCTCTTATGTACGTCTTCTCTCATTCTTTTACCTTATTCATGGTCTAATGAAGCCCGTCTTCGTCTTGTACCCAAGTACTTGAGTGACTTTGGGGCAAGCAAAGGGGGAGGATTTTGAAGGTATATGGGTTGTTATGGGCTAAAAAAACCAGTCATAAAAAGGGCAGCCCACTGTTCTTGTCCATTTTTATGAGTAAACAAGTGATCTATGTGGTTCTAATAGAGGAAATTGACCTCTTAACATCAGGGCTTTACTTGCGAATGATTAGAGGAGCTTGTACTTGAGTTTATGTATAAATTTGGAGCTTGAATATGGGCTGGAAATTACTGTTTTAAAATAGGGCTGAAGTTAAATTTATGATTTATCAATGCATTTCATGAGCTTTTGATCTATGTCTTGAATGTACTTGAGTCTACCATCAAAATACTTGTTTCTTGGAGTTGTAATCCATCCATGTACATGAAATAAAAACCATTTGAGCTTGCATTTGGAATATACATTTGGTTTAAATCTGAGATTATCCCTTATGTAATGGCTTATTATTCCCAAATGCATTTGATGTGATCAAGAGAAAGTCATTCATTCCATTCATGTATGCTAAATAAACAGAAAAAGCTTGATATATTCTTCTTCAACTAAGTCATTTCTAAAGCCAAAATCTTGTCAAACCCCAATCTTTCCCCCTTCTCTAAACCTTGAATCCCACACTCTTCTTCTGCTCTAAGCCCCGGTGGTAGACCTTCAAACCCCAACACGACGACAGTGGTGAACTTGATGTGAAGGGCCGCTGCGGAAGAAGAAGTACAATGGAAGAATCGTCAAGTTCAAGAGGAGATGCCTTGCAACAGTTGATTCGTCTGATACAAGAAAGCCAACAACAACAGTTGCAATTTCAGCAGTAGTTGCAATTGCAACAACAACAGAGGCAAGAAGAAGATGGAATGATGCCGCCGCCATTAAAGCTTTGGAAGCAGTTGGGCAAGAGCTCAAGCAATTTAATGGGCAAAATGTGTCCTCTTTTATCCGCCTCTATACTAACAAGATGGTCTTCTTTGGAGTTCCTCATCATGCCTGGAGCCAATATTTTGCCCGTTTGGCTGTGCATGGTCTCCAAGACCGAATCCATGGTCTTTTTCAAAAAGACGGGAGATGGTCCGCATTCAAGAAGGCTCTTCGAGAAGAATTTTTTCTTGAAGATTCTGGCCTCATGACGAAGAAAGTTTTCACTGAATGGGTCAAAAGGCCCAATAAGGGTCTAACCGCCACCACTGCTCTTCACCGCGAATTTGAAAGCAAATTTACTCAACTAGATCCTGACGATCAGCAGGGTATGGAAAGCCAGAAGATTGAATTATTTCTAAAGGCTGCAGATCCTTTCCTTCAAGAGAAGCTAACTGATCGGCTTGAAGATCCTAGCTCTGAGATGGGATTGAAGACTACTTGGAGTGATGTCACTGAAGCAGTTAATATGATTGCTCGAAGAGAGCGGTTGCGCCTAAGATGGGGATCTACCTCTGCACCAATTGAATCCATGAAGGAGTCTGTTCCTGTTTCTCGACCTCCTATCTCTATGGCCGAGCAACCAAGAAATCCTGTTGTTCAATCTCCAAAGAAGGATGTTATGGATGAGCTAATTAAGAGCATGCAGGATCTCCATCTTAATTTAACGGAGATTCATTCCAAGGTGGAAAGGCTTGATGTGAAAGTGAAAGAAAGAGGACAGTCAACTGCCCAAAGACCCGTACGAGAAGGCTTCAAAAGATGTTGTATCTGGTGTGATAGCCTACAGCATGATAAACGGGAGTGTGGTGCATTCCGTGAAGCTGAAGCGCAAAAATTAGTCTTTTGGAAGGATGGTAAAATTCATGCAACCGAAACCGGGCTTCCTCTTGAGCCAAATTTCGGTAACGGTGGCATGAAGAAAATATTGGAGGATTTGGCAACAAGAATAGCCTATGCAGCTGTTGATGCAGCAACTTATGGGCTGCAAATTGAGTCAACTAATGAAATTGTTAAAGCATGTAAAACTGATGCAAAATCTAAAGTGTGGATGCAGGCCTTAGATTGCATGGAGCAAGGCAAGGCAACCAAAGATGATTTAACTACTGCTAGTCAATGCATCCGAGGAAGAACCAGATGGACCGAGCCAGTTGATTCATTTTCAGCTTTTGCTCAGTTAGCTGAAATTAATAATCATGAAGCTATGGTAGAAGAAAAGAGAAGAAGAGATGAAGATGTTGCCGGTCCCTCTTCTTCGGGGCCAACTAAATGTGTGACAAGAAGTAAACCGGATCAGTAGAAGGCTGCAGAAAATCCACCACACCAGAGCTTGATATGGAGGATGCTCCTTAAGCAAAGAAAACGGAAGGAAAAAGAAAAGGAAAACATCCCAGCTACAAGTTGCAGTCTGACATAGAGACTGCAACGAATCTTAAGTGGATCATAAAAGAAAGGATTCTTGGAAGTAGAATTGAATTTACATTAGGTGAAATTCTCATAATTGCAAAACGAGGATTTCATGATGTAATAATTGATGTAATTAAACAAAAAAGACAATATCTTGGTGAGGAAACTGAAGAATCCGTGCATGCTTTTTTGCAAGCACTTCATGTGTATTTGCAGGATGAAGAGAAGCTGAAAACTCAAGGGATTCGATTGGAGGCAATCAAAGAATTGATTGCAGCATAGAAGCCAAAGATGAAGACATCTATGAAGCAAAAATTGAAGAAGCTGTTGCAGAAAATGTTATGGTGGGGTCTTCTCAATCCAAAGTGCAGCCCATGCATAAGAAAGAAGCTCATCTTCACAACATGCAAGAAGAAAGTGATGCTCACTTTATTCCTAGTAGTCACTACTGGAGCCCCAAGAGGAACACCAAGGAAAAGGGAATTCTCTTGTAAGAAAATCTATCTTGTAACATCAACAAGCTTGTTTATCATGTTTCATATGATCACAACGAAGAAAAGAACACCAGGCACAACAAATCTTCATGCAGCATCATGTAGATCTCCCACGGTTTTGATAGAATCAACCATATTCTTCAATATCTTCACAAAATCCATCAATAGAACAAATAAAGCAAAGGAATACACCATCTTTGAATGGAAATACATCACATAGTATTCATCTTCAATATCTTCATAGTCTTCTCTCTCAATCTCTCATATACAATCACTCTGTTTCAGTAGAATTGGCTATCTCTGACTCTCTCTCTCTCACTCTCTTAATAATACATCATCTCCTCACTACAATCTCTCAAAAATCACTCTCAATAATCCTTCTTAGGTCGTGGATACCCCTCCCAAGAGGTATGTCTGATATGAAGGGTCACCAGAGCCACTACAGTGTCCTTTCATAGCTCACTACTGTCACTTCACTCTAGTCTTCACTTGAGTCTTTGGTAGCTACTTCTTCCACTTCTTTCAGCTCTTTTGCACTTGTATTCACCTCCTTCCAAGGCTAGAAAACTTTTCCCAAGCTACACTCTCATCCATCAGAACACATACAGAAGCATACAGAATAGTCATAGAACAGTACCAGAACAGCTACAGTACAGAACAGAACAGAACAGAACAGAACAGAGACAGAGGCTCTACAGAAGACCTACAGAAGGTTACAAAAGGTCATCAAAACCACATAACTCATTCTCAAACCATTCCAAACTCTCACAAACCATTCAATAAACTTTCACAATATCTCAATCTTCATCAATCAATACTCTATCCCTCCTTACAGAAGACAATCAGAACAAAACAGACCAAAACAGAACAAAAAAGAAGGTATATAGAACCTATCAGAACATCACAGAACCACCAACAAACATCATGAACTTCCAAAACACCATCATTATCATCCAAAACACTCTCAAACCACTTCCAAACCAATCAATCATCTCATAAAATCAACCATTGAGCTCTCAAAAACAACAAAAATCAGCCAAAAAACAAGTCATTTCAACACTCAACATATCCCCACACTTAATAAGGAAGCGTCCTCGCCTGCCTCTGTCTCTGCTTCTGCTTCTCTCTCTGCTGTGGCCATGTAACAGGGAGAGCAGTACATCCATGCTTCTATCTCACTGTCAGAAGTGATTTCAGAAGTTCTTCCTGGTTCAGGCAGGAAGTTAAGCCTAGATCCTTCATTGTAACATCCGTCATAATGTTCACTGATGAACCACCATCAATCAGTGCATTTGCAATGAAGCAGCCTTCTATCCACACACTAGTCTCTGGGGTACCCGGATCTAGGAAAGCATTAGCCACATCCACTTCTTTTACAAGATCTGGAGCCTTGTTGGGCTTTGTTGCTATTGAGGAAGCAATCCTTAAGCCACGTCTTCTTGTTAGTATACTTTTGAACCTTTTCCGGCAACTGGGAGACAACATCAATAATTGTCGGAATGTAAGGTTTGGTTTAAAGGTATCTAAATCTCTGACCAGATCGTATTCCTTAATAGGATCCACTGGCTTCTCTAACCGGTTAGGGAATGGGGCAACACCCATTTTCATTTTTCCTTTTTCTTCCAACAAAGGCATCATGGGAACTTCTTCTGCCATTTGTGGCACGTCCTCCTCTTCTGTATCCTGGACCTCTGGTCCTGTCTCTGTAACTGTCTCTGTAACTCTCTGTGGCACTGTAGGGCTCTGTACGGCACTGTTAGGCTCTGTTCTGTTCTGTTCTTCTGGTGGAAGATTGAATTTCACTGTTCTGGCTGGAGGGTTATTTTCTTTCTGGATAGGTGGTTCCTTCTGCTTTGCATGCGTGATGGCAGCAACTTCCAATTCCACCAAATTGGAGGTAGGCTCTTGGGCATAGGACGGACTATCCGTAGCACTGTTTTTCACTAGGGCTGGGCTTGGACAGTCTTTTGCAGTGTGGCCTTCTCCTTTGCATCGACTGCATAAGGGCTTGTAATCCACTGACCTTCGAGGATTTGGATAATTTGGTGAGATGTGTCCCTTTTCTCCGCATCTGTAACATTCCACTTCTGATCTCTGACCACCGCCAGACTGTCTTCCTCTGTAACTTTGAGAGGAAAATCTTCTGGGTCCGAAATTAGGACCAAACTCTCTAGGCTTGGGTCCAATATCTTGTGTTGTCATTTTGGATTCCAGCAAGTTAAATCTTGCGTCTTCTTCCTTCCTTCTCCTATCATGCATCTCCTTCAGAGAGCAAATGTCCTCGGTATGGTTCTTCCGCAAACAATAGGAACAGAAGGCTCTAGGGATGGTTGGTTTTCGTGTACATTCAGTGGCTAAATGGCCTGCTTGATGACACTTACCACACCAAGTATTTGACCGCATCACATCTCTTCCTGCTCCTGCAACGTTGGATATGCTAGCGGTATTCACTTTCAACGTTTGTAGTTGTTCTGTAATCACATCCATCAACTCCTTTTTGATGTTTGCAACTGAGTTGGATAAGTAATCCTTCAAGCTTTCTCCTCCTGACGTACTGGCAGGAGGGTTTTGAGGAGTTTCTGTAATCACTGCATAAACGGGTTGGGCTGGTACAGAGGGGTCTCTGTTCTGGTTCTGATTCAGAGCTCCTGTTTGAACTGTTGGCTGTTGGCTCCAGTTGGTAGGATTCCACTGTTGCTGCTGATTTGACATTGAGGAAATTGGTTGGGACCATTGTTGTTGTGGGTGAACCACCATTTGAGGCATGGATTGTGACCACTGTGGATTTGGTGCACTGTACTGTGATACTGGGGGCATCTGTTGGTAGGGGTAGGGAACTGTCCCTGGGACTGCATTTGGTGGATACATCATTCCTGGCATCAGAGGAGGTAGGACTCCTCTTCCTATATTCATCGCTAATCTAGCTTCCACTTCATCGTACAATCTTGCACCTTCTGTTGCAGCTTGCAGTGTGGCTGGTCTTTGCAGCTCCACAAACTTACGGACTTCTGGTTGTAATCCTCTGAGAAACACCCCCTTCTGAATGCCATCATCTAGATTATGGTTAGTCCATCTCTTCAGGATGGATTCCATTCGTGAGACATAAGCTTCCACTCTTTCTCCAGAAGACTGACTTAGGTTCATAAATTCCTCTCGCATCCATTCTTCAAAACCTTCACGCCTGAATTTAGTGAGGAAGGCCAACTTCAGGTCGTCCCATGTGCCAAAAGTTCCTGCTGCTTGTCTCTCATACCACTGAAATGCCGCGCCCTTGAAAGTGGCAGGGAATATTGCTAACCAATGCTCAGGGGTTCTTGCATTGTTAGCCACACACGCTACCATAAACTCTGCTACATGAAGATCGGGGTCTTCATTGTACTCTCCCTTAAAAACTGGCAATGGGACTACATTTGCTGGTCTGTCATCAATATTTCCAAGACGGATCTGGCTTGGAAGTGGACCTCCAGCAGGAGGAAGGGCTTGATGTGCCATTGGGACTTCTGTAAAGAGTTCCGTAAGGGCGTCAAAGGTAGCTTCTGCTGCTAGCTCGTTCTCAGCCTTGATTTTTACTTTCTCTCTTCTCACGTACCTCTGGACTCGTTCTAACGCTTGCCTCTTTATTGCGTCATTCATCAGGGGGTTGGCTCGACTATGTTGTTAGTGCTCCACAGAGGGTTAATAGAAGACTTCAGTCTCTGGAGGACTCTCTTGCCAACATTTCTTCTACTTCTTTCTTTTCAACGTCCCTGAATTCTGCTCTCATGCCACTGCACAGGGGAAGGTATTCGGTTCTGAAGGTGTCAAAATGCATACGTCTGAGCATTGTGGTGGTGCCATCATCATAGTAATGCCAGCTTCTGATGGTTTCAACAGTGTATGTTGTGAAAAACACTCTGTCTACCAACTTCCAGTGGGTTGCTAATTGAACAAACAGAAGATTATCAGTACACCAAGCATCCCATGTATCTTGCTGTTGAGCATCCACAAACAAATTCCAACTCTTTTCCTTTTTGTCCCTGTGAACCTCTACAGACCAAGACTCCTGAAGCCTCTTCACAATCTCCCACTTGATGTTGTCTGGAAACTTCTCAATGAATGCCAAATCTTCCATGGATGGTCATTCTCTCTGTTTCTGCTCTTCAGTTTGTTCCCAAACAGTTTGCCACCAAGATGCAAGTTTCTGCTGCTTCAATAGGAAGAGGAAACTGTCCACCACATACAGCATGCATCATGATGGTGATGTGTTTCCGCCATTGTGGGATGAACTTCTTGTGGAAAGTGGCTTTGATTATTAGAAATTCCAACTCTTCAGTGGAAGAAGGAACTTTACAAACATCCATTGAATTCTTCTCTTCTTGACAATGCCATTTCCTTCATTTTCAGCCTCTTCTGGTGCTTGTTGATGGCAAGGTTCCCCGGCTGCGCACCAAAAACATGGAGCCCCAAGAGGAAAACCAAGGAAAAGGGAATTCTCTTGCAAGAAAATCTATCTTGTAACATCAACAAGCTTGTTTATCTTGTTTTATATGATCACAACGAAGAAAAGAACACCAGGCACAACAAATCTTCATGCAGCATCATGTAGATCTCCCACGGTTTTGATAGAATCAACAATATTCTTCAATATCTTCACAAAATCCATCAATAGAACAAAGAAAGCAAAGGAATACACCATCTTTGAATGGAAATACATCACATAGTATTCATCTTCAATATCTTCATAGTCTTCTCTCTCAATCTCTCATATACAATCACTCTGTTTCAGTAGAATTGGCTATCTCTGACTCTCTCTCTCTCACTCTCTCAATAATACATCATCTCCTCACTACAATCTCTCAAAAATCACTCTCAATAATCCTTCTTAGGTCGTGGATACCCCTCCCAAGAGGTATGTCTGATATGAAGGGTCACCATATCCACTACAGTGTCCTTTCATAGCTCACTACTGTCACTTCACTCTAGTCTTCACTTGAGTCTTTGGCAGCTACTTCTTCCACTTCTTTCAGCTCTTTTGCACTTGTATTCACCTCCTTCCAAGGCTAGAAAACTTTTCCCAAGCTACACTCTCATCCATCAGAACACATACAGAAGCATACAGAACAGTCACAGAACAGTACCAGAACAGCTACAGTACAGAACAGAACAGAACAGAACAGAGACAGAGGCTCTACAAAAGACCTACAGAAGGTTACAAAAGGTCATCAAAACCACATAACTCATTCTCAAACCATTCCAAACTCTCACAAACCATTCAATAAACTTTCACAATATCTCAATCTTCATCAATCAATACTCTATCCCTCCTTACAGAAGACAATCAGAACAAAACAGACCAAAACAGAACAAAACAGAAGGTATATAGAACCTATCAGAACATCACAGAACCACCAACAAACATCATGAACTTCCAAAACACCATCATTATCATCCAAAACACTCTCAAACCACTTCCAAACCAATCAATCATCTCATAAGATCAACCATTCAGCTCTCAAAAACAACAAAAATCAGCCAAAAAACAAGTCATTTCAACACTCAACAACTACTCCCGTACCCACTGGGCAAGGGTGACCACCGAAACCATTGTTAAGATTGGAGAAAAAGAGACTCCATGCATTGCCCTTATAGACCATGGCTCGGAAATTAATGTCATGTCAAGAAGTCTCTACGAGAATGGCGGATGGCCCATTGATGTGGACCCAGGATGGCACATGCAAGCAGCCAATAACTCCTCTGGCGATCTTTATGCAGCATGCCCTTATGTACAAGTTACTATTGGTAATGTAAAAGATGAATTTCATTTCTTTATTCAAGATTCCTGTAGCTATCCTATCATTCTTGGACAACCTTTTATTTCTGAGTCTCGTTTGGATATAAAGGCCCTTGATGATGGTTCATCATATGCTCGGGTAAGAAGCAAGGATAATGACAAAGCTGTCCATTTTTTGACTGTATGTGTAAATCATCACCGGAATAGAGATCAATTGAGAGATCATCTTGTATCTCCTAATGCCGAAGAATTTAAGGGTTTTCGAGTAGCACTGCTATAAGTGGAGGCTATGGCGGTGCTTCATGTCATAAAAAATTGCCTCCACATATAAAGGGGGCAATGCCAAAAGCTGACTTGCAGGTTTTTACGGCCAACAGTGTGGGCTGTTATAAACAATTTTCAGCCATGAATAGGGCTGAAAGAAAACATTTATCTCATGTGGAATGAGAACTGAAGCAAATTGATATTTTGCCTAAAGATGAAGAAATTTCAGGGCTATTTTATGGGCTGATTTATAATGATACATTGGCTGAAATATATACAGCTGTTCATGTTGAAAATCAAGCTGAAAATCAGTCCATACACGTATGCACATTGGATATGTATGCCATAATTCAAGAATTTGCAGATCAAGAAGCTTTTGGACAGCCAAACAAGGATGAGGTAAGAGTAGAAACAAAGTATAAGACAATTGACAAAAAGGTCAAGCCGATGGCTACTCCTCTACCACCCGAAAGTGAAGGACTGGCAGAAAGGGCATCCAAACAGCCAAGCCTTTGTGATCCCAAAGATATTGGTCACCAATTTACAGCTGAAAGTCTACAAGAGCTGAAAGTTAGTGAAGACTCTTTTCTCTTGCCAGCTGAAAAGCAAATCTTCATGCAGATGTTAAAGAAACATGGTAAAGCTTTTTCATTTCAGCCACATGAAATTGGCTGTGTGGATCCAAGTGTTGTGGCACCAATGGTGATTTTCATGGTCCCACACGTTCCTTGGAATCTTAAACCAATTCCGGTACCAAGGGCTCATTTGCCTAAGTTACTGAAGCTTTTAAATGAAAAGATAAAAATGCGAATATTGGAGCCATCTTCAGCTCCATATTCCAACCGATGGTTTACCGTGCCTAAGAAGAATGGATCTTTGCGATTCATTCAAGATTTACAGCCTGTCAATAAAGTCACTATTAGAAATGTTGGTTCGGGGCCAATTGTTGATGAATTTACTGAGCCTTTTGTAGGTAGGGAAATTTATTCCATGGGAGATTTATATTCGGTGGGCTATGACCAATTTCAGTTTTCTTTGGAGAGCCGAGACATTACCACAATGAAGATGCCTCTTGGTTTAGTCCGCATGTGTACTCTACCTCAAGGAGCTACAAATTCAGTAGCTCACATGATGAATGCCATGCATAAAGTATTGAGAGATTATATTCCCCAACTAACTCTTCCTTTCCTTGATGATGTACCAATCAAAGGATGTGAAGTTCATGAGAAGAATGAAAAACTCAATGAACTTGGATGTCGCAAGTTTGTTTCCGATCATATTAATGATTGTGCTCAAATCTTGTCTAAATTAGAAGAAGTCCATCTTACTCTTTCAGGTGTTAAATCTGTTTTTGGAGTCGAAGAAGTTCTTGTGGTAGGGCATATGTGTGGTCCATATGGCCGAAAGCCTTCTCCAACCAAGATTGATGCTATCAGCAAAATGCGGGAAATATGCACAAATGTTTCAGAGGTGAGAAGATTTCTTGGAGCATGTGTCTTCTACCTTATTTGGATCCCACATTTTGCTCATGTTGTTGAAAATCTTTATCAACTGCTAAGAAAAAGCCAAAAGTTTATGTGGGAGAAAGAACATACTCAAGCTATTCGAAAATTGAAGAAATTGCTGATTTCAGCCCCCACCTTAAAGAGGGCTAATTACTCTAATGGATAGCCTATCATACTCACAGTAGACACAAGTCCTATTGGAATAGGATGGGCAGTCGGTCAAGACGACCTTAAAGGCAACAGATATGCAATTCGCTTTGGAGCAAAGGTTCTTAATGAACGTCAAAGAAGGTATGCTCAAATTAAAAGAGAACTTTGGGGAGTAGTAACTGCATTGAAATGTGACCAAGAGTACTTCATGGGCACACATGTAATAGTTGAAATAGATTGTCTTCCACTCTTGGGCATGATTGCCAACTGTTCCACTCCCGATATAGCAATGCTAAGATGGATAGCCTATATTAAATCCTTAAATCCTGATTTAAAACATATTGCAGGAAGAGATAATCCAGTTGCTGACATGCTTTCGCGTGCTAGATATAAGGATGAAGAAGAGATGATGGATGAGGAAGAATCAGAGTCTATATTTGCTAAAAATGATGTTGTAATTGTAGGTTCAGATCTGAAAACAGCAAGTACAGCTGTACCTAATGATGGCTCAGCTGTCAAAAATGTAGGTACAACATTAATTACAGCAAGTACAACAGGTTCAGCTGCTAAAACAAATTTTACATCAGCAAAGAAGGAAGAAACAACCATAGAAGGACAGTGGGTAGCTGATAGATAGCATGCTTAATGTTTCTGCTATGGTTTGTTCACACTTTAAAGAAGAATATTATGCACGTGATTGGCTAAAAATTGGCCAATTTCTGAGCACTATGACAAAGAAGGAAGATTGGACTAATGAAGAGTTCAAGAGAATCAAGAGAAAAGCTTATGGATTTTTTCTCAAAGATGCTACCTTTGGAGGCATGCGAAAAAGAAAGGAAGGGCGTCTATTCGTGTCTTAGGAGACAAGAAGACTCAAAGACAGGTCATGCAAGAATTTCATGAAAGCCTATTGGCTAGTCATAGAGGCATATGGGGCACTTTTGCCAAAATAAAAGAGAAATTTTGGTGGCAAAACATGTATAAAGACATTTAGCATTTTGTTGAATCTTGTCATGTTTGTCAAATGTATTCTATGGTTAAGCATAGAGATGGGCTTCAGCCTACCTTTCCTTTATCCATTCACTATAGATGGGTTATTGATTTAGTAACCATGCCTACAAGAATTTGGAACATGAGATATCTAGTACTTGCTAGAGAAGATCTCACAAATCAAGTGGAAGAAAAAGCCTTGACAACAAAGTCTACTCAAGCCGTTTGTAGATTTTTACTTGAAAAGGTATTTTGCAGGTATGGCTGTGTTGCCAAAGTAACTGCTGATAGAGGAGAATTAGATGCCGATGAGGCTCGCCATTTCTTTGCTCAATTGGGAATCAAGCTATCTCTTACATTAGCCTACAACCCTGAAGGCAATGTTAAGAGCGAAAGAGGTCATCAACCAATTCTTAAAGCATTGGCAAAATCTTGCAAAGGAAAGATGAGGGAATGGCCTAGAATGCTACCATTCACATTATGGGCTGATAGAACTACCCATAGTGCAGTAATAGGTTGTATGCCGGCTGAACTAATATATGGGCAGCCACCTATTATGCCTATTGAGGATTCTATTGTCACATGGAGTATCTTGCCTTGGGATGAAGGCATAAATAGAGAAGAATTGCTGACTTTGCGCATAAGGCAACTTGAAAGAAGGCCAGAAGATATCAAGACAGCCATTGAAAGGCTGAAGGCAGCAAGATTAAATAATAAGAAGAGGTTTGACAAGCATCATTGACTCCGTCCGAGATCTATTCAAGAGAATGATTGGGTACTTGTCTATGATAGCATCCTGGACAATCAATATAGTACTCATAGAAAGCTAGCCAGGTTTGGTCCATATGTAGTGAAAGTAGTACATGATAATGCTACTTATACTTTGACTAAAATGGATGGAACCATGGTAAAAGTACCAATCCGGTAAACGTATCAAGCTCTTCAAATGGAGAGAATCTTCAACTTATGAGCTTGATGGCTTGGATATGAGCCATCTACTTGAAGACAAGCAAGATGAAGAAGACTTAGAAGATAAAGATGAAGATATGTCAGAAGAAGACCCTCCTTAAACCTGTAATCTTGTGAAATGGCACATGTCGGAGGATGTGCAGGTTAGGAGGGGGTGAATGTCAAAAACCTTTTGTTCATAATATAAATCATGGGATTCTTATGAACACAGAAGAACTTTACTAGGATTTATATGAGCAATTTTCATACATAACTCAGTCATTGTTACCCAACAACCAACTTAGATATCACTTAGTTACATAAGTTCTTTTGTATTTGGCATACAATTTTCAGTTGTACCATGTATATTGATAAAAAATTAAGTCTATGGGAACCTACAACTTGATCAGCTGGAAGTAATTGATAGTTTGCAGGCTAAGCCACATTGGTTCAAGTGGAAAATTTGGTTAGAAATTAAGAAAAGTGCCAAAATTCCACTAGGCTCATGGGGGACCTGAAATAATGGACTAAAATGACCTGTATAAGTGACCTAAGTGCTCAAAGTGATAAGTGGGAGCTGAGCAGGATGCAGCCCACATTTTTTGGCTCAAAAAGATGGCCTGCATACCTATGGCAACTGGAGAAGAGCTGTGGGGTATGGTGCATGCTCCAAAGCATGCAAACTGAAGGCAAACTAGAGCTGAAGAAGGAGATACAAACAAGAAAGGTGAGAGCTCCTCTTACCCATCCATTTGGTATGACGAAAATGAATGGTACGACAGTCTATAAAAGGGGGAAACCTGAGAGAAAAGTATTTAGATTGCTCTTATGTACGTCTTCTCTCATTCTTTTACCTCATTCATGGTCTAATGAAGCTCGTCTTCGTCTTGTACCCAAGTACTTGAGTGACTTTGGGGCAAGCAAAGGGGGAGGATTTTGAAGGTGTATGGGCTGTTATGGGCTGAAAAAATGAGTCATAAATAGGGCAGCCCACTGTTCTTGTCCATTTTTATGAGTAAACAAGTGATCTATGTGGTTGTAATAGAGGAAATTGACCTCTTAATATCAGGGCTTTACTTGTTGCAAATGATTAGAGGAGCTTGTACTTGAGTTTATGTATACTTTTTTGGAGATTGAATATGGGCTAGAAATTACTATTTTAAAACAAGGTTGAAGTTAAATTTATGCTTTATCAATGCATTTCATGAGCTTTTGATCTATGTCTTGAATGTACTTGAGTCTACCATCAAAATACTTGTTTCTTGGAGTTGTAATCCATCCATGTATATGAAATAAAAACCATTTGAGCTTGCATTTGGAATATGCATTTGGTTTGAATCTGAGATTATACCTTATGTAATGGCTTATTATTCCCAAATTCATTTGATGTGATCAAGACAAAGTCATTCATTCCATTCATGTATGCTAAATAAACAAAAAAATCTTGATATCTTCTTCTTCAACTAAGTCATTTCTAAAACCCGAATCTTGTCAAACCCCAATCTTTCCCCCTTCTCCAAACCTTGAATCCCACACTCTTCTTCTACTCTAAGCCCCGGTGGTAGACCTTCAAACCCCAACACGACGACAACGCGATTCCTGACATGGAATTTTCTTGAGCTTTTGTTGAGTCTTTTTAGACTTATTGGGTTTCCATTTGCAATGGGAGTTATTAGCTTTTAATAATTAAAGGGGAGGGAACACCTTTTTTTTTGTGGCTTGTCTTTTAGCCATTCTCATTACGAGATAAAAAAATGTATGAGGACTTTGGTATTGCAAGATGACTAGAAGTTACATGGAACTCTTCATGTTTGCATTACTTAAAGCCTTAGTTGTGATTGTTAGTTGAAGTTAGGAGATAGTTCCAATGAACATCATGTTTCTGAAGCATTCCTATTAGAGTTACATTATAGCTGAGGTAGGTGTCCTTGTAGGTGTTTTCATTTTGCATATTCTTGCTAAAAGCCATGATGATATTTATGTTGGGTAGTGCTAGCTAAATTTTTTCCATGTCATAATTGACCATGCACTTGTTCTATCATTTGAATGCTTGACCCAACAAGGCCAGAACCATGCACTTGACCCAAAGTTTGAATTGTCAATCCAACAAAGGCCTCTTTTCTAACTTTTTCCACATTAGATAATACATAAAAATTTGTGGAAAAGCTTTCAATATCAATGGGTTCAATGCCACATTTGCACTTCCCTAAGGGGATGTAAGGTTTGCCCCCACGTGGATTGAATCAGCTATCATAAGGCATGATAGCCTCAGTAGCATAGCTTGGCTAAATCAAGTCCCACCCTTTGATTTATGTTGCCATGATTTATAGACTTACAAAACTATTTTTAGGCATTTCATCCCCAAAATGGCCTCTCGAATGATCATCTCTCTCTCTCTCTCTCACACACACACACACACGCGCACACACACACACACACACACACACACACACACACACACACACACACACACACACACACACACACACACACACACACACACACACACACACACACACACACACACACACACACACACACACACACACACACACACACACACACACACACACACACACACACACACACACACACACACACACACACACACACACACAGTAGTGGTGTAGTTTATCCCAACGTTCGTGACCTACCGACTAGCAAAGCTCATTGGATAATCTAAATTATGCTCACTAGGCTGACATAGTACTACTTCCATGGCAAATTTTGAGCCATCAAGGTGCACATGGAAGGTTATGTTCCAGTTTGGGACTCATAAGAGTTGAAGCTATTGTTAGAGCTTTTTTAGTACCTCATAAGCATATTGGCATTCTTCAATCCACCCAAAGTTGATAATAATTTGTATAATAGTCAAGCCATCAATGCATAGCTTAGCATAAATTACTAATAATATTTGATGTTATCAATAAAGCATTGAACACCCTTATAGTTTTTCATTGATGTGGTAGGTCAATGATGATGGACTTGACTTTTGGGACTTTAGGATGAGAAATCTAGCATAGGGAATGGGTTTTGCTGGTTATGATCATGTTGAAAAAAAATGTAAAGATCATTGTGTGCATTAACTATAAAAAGGTCAATGTGGCAATGAAAAGAGACAATTACCCATATTACCTTGCATTAAGAATGTACTATAAAGAGTCATAAGAAAGGAGGCTTCTAACTTCCTTAAAATATTTTTATTTGAACAACACGTATAAGATAATATTCACCACCAATGAGTGGGGGTATGCTTGCATAGTCATGCTCTTTGAGTTGACTAATACATTTGCTACTTTTCAATGGTTCATGTGTGCAATCTTCAAGGACATGCTATGGAAATGGTTGAAAGTATTTATTGACCTTTCTAGGAAGATTATCTTAAAAAACTCCAAGTACTCCTTGAACATTGTTGACAATGTGGTCGCTTGCTAAACCCCTCCAAATGCTAGTTTTGGATAAGACATGGTTGTATCCTAGGGCACATGGTTTTTCAAACATGGAAGATGAAGTTTAGGAGCTTATCTATGTCTTCCTTGAAAACTTTGACTCATTGTGTATGGCCATTTCTTAACACATACAATGACGAGCACCATCAAAATCTCATGTGTGATGATGCCATGATTGATCCTTTTAAGCTCTTCCATGGACTAGGTAAATACATCTTCGAACTCATTTAGGATGTTCAATGGTTTCTTTTTCTTGGTTAGGTCATTAGATGTGTGAGGCTTCTCCCCCTTGGCAACCAAATTGACTAGGTGTATACCTATTTGAACCCTTTTAAGAGTTTCACCAAAAAAATTTCCTTATTTAGGTCATTAGCTATGAACACTAATTGATCTTCTTCCCCTCATTGGCTAAATTGTCTTTCTTTACCTTGGTAGGTCCTTCTATGGGTTCATAACCTATCCTTAGTACTTGATACCTAGCAATACCACAATTCAATATGCTTTTTTTGAATTTCATGAAATGCTTAGGAGATCATGAGGTTGTTTTTGTCACTTTTCCAAATTCTTGGATGTTTTCTTCCTTTCCTTCTTCAACTTTTTGCGCTACACAAGTAGACTAGGAGATCCTTCTTGGTGTGTCAAGTCTTATGGGGTAGTGGAATTTCTAGATCATTGTTGGACTTGATTTTTGATTTTGACTTCTGGATGCATCCTTCACTAAATGAGGATCTTTTACCTAGTAGTTGTAGCTCAGATTTGAGTCCAACTTTATATAATGTAGATGATTTCACTTGGTTGAGTCTTGTTCATTTGAGGTACTCAAGACAAGTTTGGTCACAATCCATCTTGACTATTCCATTGTTACTCATGGATAGGTGGAAATCTAGCATTTCCCTATTGTGAGGATGATCAGATCTTTGGTGTTTCTTGTGGTTTATAGTTCTTGAAGAAAAGGAAATTGCTCATAGATCCATGGAGAGTTGGAGTTGAACATTGGAGTTAGAGGACATCTTGAGCATGCTCTTAGAAGATATACTTTCCCACATGTGGTGCTAGTAACAAGATCTAGGCATGTTCATGGTGTTGATTTGTGAGACTTGAGTGGACAGCTATTTGTTCCTCAAGGAGGATCATGAGTGTGACAATGTGGAGAGTGTGTTTCCATTCATTTGTGCTACCTAATTCTTTGTCAATCCCATTCAAGTACCCTCATGGTGTTCTTGTGTTCAATTTATAAAAGAATAGTTTCCGTAAACACCCCTTTATACACAGTGTTCTACTAGAGTTAATCATAGAAGATTGATGTTAAACCTTTCTTGAAGCTAAATAAGTATTGTAGTTTCTTGTATGTTTTATTAATATCTATTTCTCACATTCTTTAGTATTTGTGCATTGGATGTTTTGCTTGGCCTTGATGTTGTGGTGTGCGTGTGAGAGTCTAGGGTAGTGTATTTGTGCATTGGATGTTTTCCTTGGGTTTGATGTTGTCGTGTAAGCTCCTCTTCATCTTCAAACCTCACTCGTGAAAGCATGTCAGCCATGGGGTTTTGTCTACTTGCAATATCGAGGAAGTTACTATATGTATATCCTTACATCACGTATGTTCAATGCCTATTTATAAATATCCTTATTTGTGAATTTTTCTTGAATAAAATATAACCCTTTTCTATTTAATTTATAAATAATCCCTTTATAGTATACCCTTATGTATGTAAAACATGCATAAAATTGGTATTTTAAAAATACCTTAGTTTGAATCCATGTGATGCACGTATATATTCATGAGTAACTTACCCGTGCCTGCAATATGCTGAAAATCAGGGTTAAGTAACTTTATATATGCAATCCATCGTAATATGGCAATATCAAGAGTTGGGCAATTTGCTATCATGCCCAATAGAGGTAGACAATCAGTCTCTACCACTACATGAGCTCCCATAAAATACTCGTTATCACACTTAAGTGCTGTCACTACCCCCCAAAGCTCTCTTTTGACTTGAGAATACTGTCATTGCCATTCATTGAGGACCTTTGCTCCCAACCAAATGGCATACCTATTCCCATCATCATCATCTTGACCCACTGCCCAACCAATGCCAATTGGGCTTATATCCACAGTGAGAATAATAGGTTGCCCATTCTCATAATTTTCTCTCTTTAGTGTTGGGGTTGAGATCAATAAGCTCTTTAACTTCTGAACTACCTTCGTATGGTATTTACCCCATAAAAACTATTGCCCTTTTCTCAAAAGTTGATATAAACTTTCAGCCACATGAGCAAAATGTGGAATCCATATCAAGTAAAAGACACATGCAGCCAAAAATCTTATCACCTGAAATACATTTGAATATGTCTCATGCATCCTACTTATGGCATCAATCTTTACTAGTGAGGGCTTTCTCCCATACGATCCACACATGTGTCCAGCAACTAATACTTCCTCCACTCCAAAAATTGAATTTTCTCCTAACAGAATCAAATGCACTTCTTCAAGATGGCTCAAAATCCTATCACAATCAACAATATGATCAGCCACAAATCTTCTACATCCCTACTCATTCAGCTCTTCATTCTTCTCATGGATATCACACCCTTTTATTAGCACATCATCAAGAAAGGGTAAGGTCAACTAGGGAATATAATTCCTCACAACTTTATGCATAGCATTCATTGTATGCACCACTAAATTGGTTGCTCCCTGTGGAAGCATACACATTCTAACCAATGCAAGTGGTATCTTCATGGTAGTGATATCCTGGCTCTCCAATGCAAGCTAGAACTGATCATATCCTGAATATAAATCTCCCAATGTAAGCGGTGTCTTCATGGTAGTGATATCAGGGCTCTCCAATGCAAGCTAGAACTGATCATATCCTGAATATAAATCTCCCAATGCAAGCGATGTCTTCATGGTAGTGATATCCCGGCTCTCCAATGCAAGCTAGAACTGATCATATCCTGAATATAAATCTCCCATAGAGTAAATTGCCTTGCCTGCAAATGCTTTTGCAAATTCATCTACTATTGGGCCTGATCCAACATTCCTTATGGTTGTAAATCCTGTATAAACCTCAAAGAACCATTCTTCTTTGGAACAACAAACCATTGATTTGAATATGGAGCTGAAGAGGGCTCCAAAATTTGCATCCTTATCTTCTCGTTCAAAAGCTCCAATAGCTTAGGTAAATATGCCCAAGGTACTAGAATAGGCTTTAAATTTCACGGCACATGAGGAACTATAAATATCACCGTAGGTGCAACTATGGTTAGCGGATCAACACATCCAATTTCATCTGGCTGAAATGCAAAGGCTTTCCTATGCCTTGCCAACATCTACAAGAAGTAAGCTCTTTTTGCAGACAAAAGAAAGCTTGTATCACCAATTTTCAACTTTTGTAAAGTTTCGACTATAAATTTATGTCCTACTCCATGTAGATCCCAAAAACTAGCCTGTTGAGTCACTTTTTCAACCAACCCATCCCTTTCAGGTGGTAAAGGCAAAGCCATAGGCTTAACCTTCTTTGCAATTATTTTGTACTTTGTGTCCACCCTTTCTTCAATTTTGTTTTGCAGCCCATATTGCAACCCATAACATTCATGCTCAACAAACTCTTGAATGACTTCATACATATCTAAAGTGCCAACATAAATAACCTCTTTTTTTGCCCTCTTTTTAACATTAATTGCTGCAAAAATTTTAGCCACTGTATCAACATCAACCACCCTTGAAAATAGCCTTGAAATACCTTCATTTGTAGCCATCAAACCATATGTCTTTAGCTCTTTTTTACCCCATCCTACATATTTCTTTTCAGCCTTGCACATGGCTAAAAGATTCTTAAAATTTCCAAGACTACATGCTATCCATTCCTGCAATCCAGACACAAACACAGTTTCCCCCTTTCTTGGTGGCATAATTATCTTCCTATAGGCACTACCATAGCCTCCACTTACAGCACTGATGTCTAAAATCCCTTAAACTCTCGTGCATTAGGTGGCATGGGATTATCCCACAACCTATCTGATTGCATGAATGATTCACACAAACAATGAGAAATTGCACCGCCTATGTATTGTCTTTACTTAGAGCTTGAGCATATGAAGAACTATCATCCAAGGCTTTTGTTTCTAGCATTGATTCTGAAATATAGGGATACCCTAAAATCACTAGATAACTACGTGAATCCTGCACAAAAAAATGATATTCATCCCTAACATTTCCAATAGTCAAGGGTACATTCAAACAAAGTCGCATAAAGATTCCCTAATGAATTGTTTGTTGCATGCATGTGCCATCTCAGATCTACATCAATCGGTCATCCTCCATTCTAATCCAAACTGTGTGCCATAACATTGATTTCAGAACCATGATCCAAGAGAGCTATGCAAGGCGTCTCTCTTTCTCCCACTTGTACAATTATCTATGTTGTAGCACAAGGCCAATGCATTCGTGAATAATGACTGCTTGGAATAAAACGAGCATCTTCTTCTTCATGTACTTTTTGATGGACATCCCCATTATGCATCATCATATTCCCTCTGAAGTTGATTCTCTATGTCTTTGTCAACCTCCATCAATGCTTACAAAACTTCACCATCAAATTTTCTTTTTCATTTCAGCATATCAATGATTCCATCATGAAATTCATGCTTTGTGATTCCAAGAACTTGCCAAGTGCGAATTCCACTTTACTGCCAAGTATGTGATCTTCCAAGACCTTTTTAAGGTTTGTGGCAATCTCAAGATCTCGTTGTAACCTGTAACCGAGCTACTTGCCCCTTTTGTTTCCTTCTTGTTTCTTCTCTTGAGATGCATCCTCCATAACATGCTCAAGTATGACTTTTTCAGCCTCTTTCTGCTGCTCCATTTTACTTCTCTTATGCATTCAGATGGGCCTGAAGAGGAAGGACCAGCAGTGTCCTCATCTCTTCTTCTCTTTTCTTCCACAAGAGATTCTTGATTATGAACCTCAGCCAAATAAGCATAGGTTGAAAATAAATCCGCTGGTACACTCCATCGTGTTCTTCCTCGTATACTCTTACTTGCATCAGCCAATTCAGACTTTGTTATTTTTCCTTTTTCCATGCAATCTAATGCTTACATCCAAACGGAGATTTTGTTTCAGCCATGCCTCCTTTACAAGCTTCATTAATCCTTTCAATTATCAACCCATATGTGGCTACATCTATAGCAACAAATGTTGTCCTTGCAGCCATATCTTCCAACCTCTTCTACATGCCACCATTTCCAAAATTTGGCTCTATTGGAAGATCGGTTTTTGTTGTATGTATTTTTCCATCTTTCCAAAAGACTAACCTTTTTACTTCCGCTTCATGGTAGCCTATACAATTTCGCTTTTCATGCTGTAAAGTATCATAGCAAATGCATCTCCTCTTGTATCCTTCTGTATATGGTCTTTGGGTTGTTGCCCGAGCCTTATCTTCTACCTTAACATCCAACTTTCTGACCTTTGCATAGATTTTTGACAAACTCAGTCTCAAATCACGCATGCCTTTGATTAATTCATCCACATCATCACCTTTAAGAACAAGTATAGCTGATTGTTTCACCATAGCTACAGGTACCTTGGCTGCAATTTCAATCCCCTTTTGAGCACTATGGCCGGTGTGGTGCTTGTACCCCATCTTAATTTCATCCTCTCTCTCTTTACCAACATATGCGTTGCTTCAGTTACATTAGCCCAATTTGATTTTAGCCCTGTTTCAGAAGAGGCATCTTCTAAATGATCAATCAGCTTCTCCTGCAAGACAATATCTGCAGCCTTCAGAAACAAATCAAATTTCTCACTCTTCAATGATTGCTACTCAATTAGCATCCAACTATGCATACCGACTTTCAAATTCACATAGCAAAGTTATAGCAGCCAACCCTTTATTGGGCTTTTCAATCCAATCTATAAATGTCTTTTTAGTTACCAATCCTACATCTTTTAAGAAAAACTCTTCTCTCAAAGCTTTCTTAAAAGCTGCCCAATTAGCATCTCTTCTATGTAACTCATCAATCTGATCATGCAAGCATGCATGGCCAAAAAAGAGAAATATTGAATCCATGCATATTACAGTACCCAATGAAACAACATATTTTCTTCATACAATCGGATGAAGACCGAAATATTTTGACCTTTAATCTACTTCAATCCTTACTCCACTGCTTGCAATGCATTCACAGCTAAGAAATCAATTCTTTCTGCTTCCTGTCGAGTTTGAATCTATTATTATAACAACAACTTTTGGTATTGTTGTTATTGCAACAAAGCAATCATCTGTTATAAAGCATCACCACCACTTGATCCAGAAAAATCCCCCATCTTTACACATATATGCTGCTGACTTTCACGTCGGGCTCACCATTGTTGCAACGTTTGGGGTTGAAAGTCTACCATAGGGGTAAGAGACAGTAGGATGAAGGGAAATTCAAGGAGAGGAGTAGATGGAAGAGAAGGGGCTCAAAGAAAGAAATAGAAGATGTAGAAGAATACTCACATAGTTGAAGTCTGTCAGTTTATTTCTACATTATGAGAAGACAAATCTCTTGTAGACAAAAACATGCATAAAACAATACCTTCCTCTATGTTGCTCAGACCTCCAATCTAATGCTTCCATTGGCTCTGAAAGGGGGGTAAAATACTAGGACATCTGGACGGAATTCCGCCAAGATCACTCCTTCATCTCCCACTTCGGAGTGCTGCTCATTGCTTGAAAACAACGATTGCATGTCGCATGATTTCACCAATCCTTATTTTTACATAAAATCCTCTCAAAATGGCTGAAAGCTACCTACTTTCTTTTACATGTGATCCTATTCTAGAAGTTGTCTACAATTCTTGGATTTCTACAAGACATAATATCTAAAATATCAAAAATTGGCTAAACTTGTCCAAAAAACTAATCTTTTTGAACTATCCACACTGCAGACACTGACACTAATGTCTAAAATGGCATTGGATCTATATATCAATAAGAAAGCCGCACTCTAGAGTTTTTCACACTATGTGTGCTTAGTGGCACAACACTGTCTCATAGGTGCTGAAGGGAATACCATGCATCCCACAATGATGCCTTGCTGGCCATGCACAGTCTCCAAGGAAAGGGGTTGGTTGGTTTCAAGATTGAACCAATGCTCCTTTGTTGGCATCTAGGGGAATTCCAATGTCAAGATGAGAATAGTCACTTGCTCCATCAGCCTAGTCTTTGTGGCCATCATCTCTCTATGTCTCTCAGCATGATGATTCTCATGTTGGCACAATGTATGGTTAAGCATAGTGCAATGGTCCAATTCAAGGGGACACTTCTTCACATGGTCCTCTTGTTTAGAGCTAGTGTCATTCATTGATGCTCGAGAATCCTTGATTTCACATCAAAACTCTTCATGGGCCTTTGGTTTGTCTCGTTGTCTTGCCATGGTGAGTGTTGTCCAAACAGACCCTCTAGCACAAAATCTGATATATCTTTAGCTAGGAGGGGAGAGTGCCCTCTACAAGACTATGAAAAAAGTTGCATCATAAAATTGTTTTAATATACAAGCCCATATGCAATTATCAAGGATGTTGGCCAAGGGACTTTTCTCCTAGCAACACTATAAGGTGACATTATTAAACCCACTATTAATGGTTTCAAGTTATGGAGATTGATCCAACCTTATTATAAGGATTCAAAGCAAGAGCAAAAGGACAAGACAACAGTTGCAATTGATTTACTTTTGGTTTCCACAATGATGCATGAAGTAGTAAACTATGATTTTTTTACTCTCTTGGTTGTTTCTAAGTTTGTAGGAATTCACTCTTTCAAGAAAGTGCCAAAATACAATTGTGATGTAGTTGCGGATGTCTTTTCTCTTCAAAAAAAAAAATGTCAACAAAATGCCCAACAAGTTTTGGTCTTACTGTGGGAGGTGCGAGATATCATTCATATTTTCACAATCCAATTGCAAGCAACGTAGGAGTTTATGCTATTGTGGTATTTTGTGTAGATAAAAATTGTTTATGAGAATATATCTTACGATCAACATGTTTTTAAGGCCTTGTCACAAATATTATGTTTTGGATCAAGTGGTGTTTTAAGTTTATTTGGATGTCTAACCAAAAGTTCATGGTTGACGGGACATGTAATGGACTGAAACTAACTGGAGAGAGTTGTCCAAACAATATGAACTATTGAATTGTCAATTCTATAGAGTACAATCAATAGGTAAAAGGTCAAGTATTACACAAATCGGGAGTACCCATGTAATCAGTGTGGAGATCACTTCCTCTTTTTGTGGAATATCACTGATTGTCTAAGTGGAAAAGGGAAGAGACAAAGAGGAATGGCTAGTATTCTTTATGAAATGGGTAAAATGGGAGGTAAATTGGACATCGCTTCATCTCTTTTATCTGAAGTTTTTGCACTTGAACTCAATGATCATGTCAAGCATTGGTGTTGTACATAGGAATCCATGCAGGAGGAATTTGGTAATGCCACAAGTGCCAGTAATTAGTATGTACTTCGACATGTTGACTCTAAGCGAAGATATTTCATAGAATGGTTTGTGGAAATATTTTTTCTTTTCATTAAGACTAATAAAATTACTAGGGATACATTTGGAATTTTATGGTATGTTGAAAATGTGGCCATGCCCTATTGGCTTGGGATATTGCATGATAAGTTTATGCAGGAGGTACATGTTCCTACTGTGAGGAAACAAAAATAGAAAAGTTGCATTGGGTCAATGCTTGGAGCTTTATATGCACACTTGTAGGTGTTATGCCATGACATATAGCCTTCTTTAGGTGATGGAGATCAAGGGGTAAAGCATACTACTTGCAACAAGAGAAAGAGGATGGTTTATAGTATTCTTGTTTATGCCTATGACAAAGATATGGGTTCTTTTGGTGCATTGGGTAATAATGAGACTGATCATGCATGTAAATGACTTGCCCCTTTGAATTTGGGATTTGGTTTACATGAACCACAACAAGATGATGCATTGGTTTCTTCTATGCCTTTGTACTTCGCTGAATGTCTCAATGATGATACCAAATAGGACATGTCTCATGATGATGTTGTTATCACAAGTATGCAAAAGAAAATTAGGTTTTTTAAAGTCAAGATGGAGACAATGCATAAGACATGGGACTTGATGTAGCAACAATATGCTATGCATGTTGAAAGGAAACCAATAGCTGCAACTTATGTGTCTAATAGTCTTTGAGAAGCATGCTCTATCATGATAGGATTGCATAATTTCATGATGGATATATATGCAAGTGGAGTGATTAAACTTGATGTGGTTTAGTCATTGCAGCAACAAGTGGCTTGTGAAAAGTCAAAGAGGGATACTATGATGGTTGAGATGGATAAAATGAAGCAATTGGATGAGAGTGAAATAGATGCATTGAGAAGGCAAATTGATGAATATGGACATATGCTTCATAAATGTAAGATATCTAGATTCTCTTGGATGCAAGAATGCAACCTTTGTTGAAGGTTGAGAAGTAACTCTTACATGGCATTGAAGTGGATTTGGATGGTTTGGTATTCATGGAGAAAGATCTAAATGCCATGAAGGATGCATTGAATAAGTCTATGTGTGATCAATGGAATCTCATTGTAGGAAGAATGTCTCAAGTAAACTCTTGTCCATATGCATTGATCTAGTAGGGTTTTGTATCTAGGAACCTGGAAAAATTAATATATGAGACGGATTCTCTCAAGCAGAGGTTGGATGGATTACACGTTGAGTATGATAAATTGTTGGTTATGCTTTCAGGTTTGCAAGGTTTGAAGCCACAAGATAAAGCTAAAAATCAATCATCTAAACTTGATGCCATAAGATCTAATATTAGTGAGGTTTTGTAGGATATCAGTCAGCAAATTAAGATAAGATAACCCATTACAAGCAAAATTCATCAAATGTATGTAGTACCTTGTAGTGAAAAACCAGGAAATAGAGGATTTGTAGATGAAAGGACATTGTGCACAATAAGAGAGAGGGATAGAGGCAATGTAGAAAACGGAGTGAACTGTAATTGCTAGTAGTTGTATATATACATGGTACATTAAATGAGGTAGGTGAGCTTCTTCTCTAAATATCTGAGATATTTACAAAGTGGATAACGATCCTTTTGTCCACATATTTTCCTATCCTTATCTTATCCAAACTTTTATCTTGACATCCCCCCTCAAAAGGATACCATAGGAAATTTGCAAAGAAATAAAGGATTACTTTCAATTCAACTAGAATATTTTTCCCTCCCCATCAGAGCATGCAAAGGATTTGGATGGCAATTTTATGCTTCAAGTGGGGAACTGATTTGGTGAGGAAATCAATAGCATTATGTAACGTGTCCACCTATTCACGTGTAGGACATGTCTTAATAACCTATTGGAAAGAGAGTCCAGAAAGCACCACCCGGCACTCCCACGGAATGTCACGAGGTTTGCGATCTAGGTCTTCCCAAGTCTGCCATGAAGTGAAATCATTCTGACCGTTCCCACTTAGGACCAACTTGAATCAGGGTTTTCCTAATGGTCAAGTTCCTAGAAGGTAACTAGCGTCGAACCCCAGGTCAACTACTTTACGTAGAAACGTCAGGGTTTTCCTAATGGTCAAGTTACTAGCGTCGAACCCTAAGAGAACTACTTTACGGAGAAATGTCAAGGTCAAAACGGATTCATGCTGCACTTGGTTCAAGGAGAATGGGAAACGAGAGGGATGCAAGGCTCCACCTCTCTGCCCGTAAGGCATAGTTCCATTACGTTTCCCTAAAACAGCATAAATCGAGACTCTAGTATCCTAGATTCTAGGTCATCATTCCTTGCTGTCAAATTCCTTCGAGAAAAGTTCCCGGCCAACCGGGACCACCCTTCCGTAGGACGGACCCATGGTCACATCCACCGCACTTTCCTTAGGGTTGCTTTAGTTATCTAATTCCCTACCACATTTAGTTCGACATCCAAAAATAGCTTCCTTAATTAGCCAATTATTCACCGGTTCCTTCACGTAATTTAAGCACTGACATAGAATTTCAATGTCAAAACAAGTTCCTTTTCAACAATTGATCTTATTTATCAGTCTTTGGAATACATCATATAATCCAGCCCAAATACTATTCCATAATCCAACCCGAAGGCTATTCCATAATCTAGCCCAAAGGCTAATTCATAATCTAGCCCGAAGGCTAATCCATAATCCGCCTGAAGGCTAATCCATAATCCGCCTGAAGGCAATCCATAATCTGCCCGAAGGCAATCCATAATCCTTAGGGATTACTAATCCAAGTTTCCACCCGTAGACTAGTATGTGGGCCTGGAGATCCAATCTCGAGTCACATCGGCCTCTTGTGCAGGACCCGCAGGCAAGGGATTTACGGCCAGAGCCCCCCTTGGCACCCAAGTGTCCTCCTGCTCCAAGTAGCACCCACGGAGAGACCTCTCATGGTGGGTTCGATCCACGTACTCGGCATGGCTAACAACCCCCTTGGCTAGGGTCAGGTAGACACTCGGGGGTAACTGATGCTGCCTCTCCCTCCAGGCCTTCAACCTGAAGCATTAATCATTTTTCCAGTCTTAGATTCTTTGAAAAAAGAAGAACAAATAGTGCTCCTAACTATACAAACACAATCAATCTAGTGGTCATTTGTTTGGCCAACTACTAAGGTGTGAATTCTTCTCTCTGAATGCATCCAGCATTCAATCCGGGATCAATTGCGACATGGTAAGATCCCAAGGGTTTCGTTTATTTGTTTACCCTTTCATCCTTGGGTTAGGATTTATACCCTGTTAACCCAAATTAACAAACACCTTAGGTTCCTTAAACTAAGACAGTAAATCTGAGCAACCTTATCACTCTAACTTGATTTGTCAATTTCTTGCTAGGCAATTCATAGTTACCCTAGCTTAGCAACTCATCCTCACAAAATAATGATGTAGCAGGATGTCTACTCATCCTCTTGCAGATTAAACTTGCACTAGAACCTGCCAACCTTGTTCAAGGAGTGGCAAATCTATCTTGTGATTTAAACACAAAGCCATGTGATGTTGCAACTTGTTGCATGAGACAAGTGTCACATCTGACTTGCTGGATCATTTCTCCCATCAAATGGCGTTCCTTGGTCAAGAAATATGTTTGGTCAAGATGTAGGGTTTGGGATGCCTTCTTGACCCAACCCAACCCTAACCATACTAGGCCAACAACGTTTGGCCCTAGGGTTTCTAAACTCAATCGAAAGTCTAGTATTAGGCCAATTTGCTCTAGGGTTAAAACCCTAGATCGTTATTGTATGGGTGTCTAACTAACCCTAACATTCTGTGAATGTGGGTAGGCCCTTTTGAGGTCGGAATTATCAAGTCACTTTTTTCGAGTGCGATAGTAAGCAGAATTTTAACGCGGCTTAGCTCTACCTAGCGCATTGAAGTGGTCATCATTTGAGTTACACCCTTACAATGAATTACCTAATTGATCCAATTGTCTTGCGACAAGAGGTGATCTTTCCTTAGAAGAGATGCAAATCCTTTTCCTAAGAGATGTAAATAATTGCAAAACATAACATTCTATGAAAATATGCGATTCATAGACTTTTCCTTCTATGCAGGTAAAGGATTTCAATTATCATTTCTTTTCCCTTATGCTAAAGCTATAATGATGCAACGGAACCAAGCTTTAATGATTGACAATTTAGGACTAACTCGTAAAGAAACCTACATTGGGTTTCAACAGGAACTATACCTATAAAACCTTTGTCCAATGCATTGAATTCATGATTTAATATGAAATACATCTTTTTCTAAAACAACTTCGATAAAGAAGTTAATGCATGACAAATGTCATAAGACTATTGTTGACTTAATCCGTTCAGCGGCACTTAATCCGACTTAAAATGCAGGCATCCTCGCATGCAACATGCAAGTTCATGGTTTCCTTTTCATGCAATGCAATTCTTTGGACAACATTCAATGGCATCTAAGATTAACCTTTATACAAATCACGTCCATGGATTTACATCATAAGTGCAACATGCAACAAGCTCTATCCTTCTTAGCACGATCCCTCTTCTAATTTATGCATTATACATTCAAGGGGATTGCAACTACCCTTGTTGGATGGGAGTGCGAGCAATTTCAATTAATCGGCATAAACAAAACTTTGTAAAATGATGGGTAAATGCATTTAAATTTTCCTAAAAACCATCATGCTTAACGCATCCATTTCATGCGAGAAAACAATTAGAACCTGGACATGAGGACTTGCAGCATTGTCCACGTGTGAACTTGGGTTGGAGGCTCCCGCATGTGTGCCTCGCATCTTTAGCTTTGGATCCATCGATGATGTAGTGGACTTGGACTCCGCGATTTCTGCTTGCCCTTATTCTCTATTTTTGCCTATTAGGTAGATACTTCTTTCCTTGCGCAGAAGTTGGGGCTTACGAATCCATTTTTTGAAACCGAGGAGGTACGTGAAAACAAGGTTTAAGGAAGCCCTTGGTGGAAGCTTCCAAAGAAGCTTCTAATCTTCTTATCAGAAGCTTACGTGGAGAGAGAAATAGGGAATTGAGTGGATGAAGATGCCGATGATGAAGATGGTGATGATAATGATGGTGAAGTGGAGGCAGCATGGTAGAAGCGGCACTCCACGGCAGCAGGGCGATGATGGCGGCTCTTGATGACAGGGCGTAGCACGGCATTCTTCTCCACTCTCTCTCTTCTCTCCCCTCCCCCAAGCTTGGGGAGGGGGTGGTTTTATAGCCTTTAAGGGGGGGGATAGCCACGCCTGTGGCATATTTGCATGCCTTCTCCCTCCCCCATGCTGTCCACCTCACAAGGACTTCTCACACTCCCTCTCACACTCCTCTCCCCTACCATGCATCAACTGAGGGGGAGGGGTTATTAATTTTTAAAAAATTGCAAAATTTAAACCATTATCCTTTTTCCTTTCCCGTAAAGGGTTTTCTCGTGCAGCCTTTCAGGTTTTTAGCCTTGGCCTCCTATGCTCGATGTGATGAGTTATTTATTGAAGCACGCGGGGTAAGCACTTAGCCACTAACATTTTTCTGTTGTGGGAGATTACTTAGCACTGCTTTTGCGTGAGATCTGTGGTTTCTAGAACTATTAATATTTCATGGCGAAAATATTACATTCTCTCCCCCTTAGAGGAGTCAAGATATCCTCATCTCGAGAGGAACTGGGGGTATTGTTAGTTAAGAGTACTTTCATCCGTCCAAGTGGCATCCTCTTCAAGATAATCTTTCCACTGAATGAGGTATTCTCTCAAGGTTCTGGATCTCAAATGACTCTCCCTAACATCTAAGATCCTGTGAGGCCGTAGCTCAAGGACTCCTTGGCTAGGCATTACAACTTGTTGATCATCAAGCACATGAATATGGTTAGGCACATACTTTTCCAGTAGACTGATATGGAATACATTATGAACTTTTAGGTTTTCGGGGAGTTGTATCCTGTAAGCAGTAGGCCCTAGGCACTTGAGGATCTTGTAGGGTCCACAATACCTTGGACTTAGCTTCTTGCATTCACCTAAGGATAGGGAACTCTTCTTGGGACGTACGCGAATGAAGACCATGTCACCTTCAACGAAGGATCTTTCTTGACGTTTCAGGTCTGCGTAAACCTTCTGTTTGTCCTTGGCAGCTTGGATGTCCTATCTTATTAACTTGATTTGGTCATCCATATCTTCCAGCATTTGCTTTGAAGCTTCAACTCTCAAGGTTGAATCCGAGAAGTTTAAAGGACTACGAAGTCGTGCCCATACAATGCTTGAAAAGGGGTCATCTAAATGCTTTGTTGGTAGGAAGCATTGTAGGCAAACTCAACCAGTGGCAAATATTGAATCCACTTTTTGAGTTCATGGCAGCATTGTGTCCTTAGCATATCCTCAATGACTTGGTTGATTCGCTCCGTTTGACCATCGGTTTGGGGATGGTAAGCTGTACTGAAACAGAGTTGAGTCCTAATGGCCTCGAAGATGGCTCTCCAGAAGTGTGATGTGAAGAGAGAGTCACGATCACTAATGATTCTTCTGGGTAACCCATGTAGTTTGAATATTTCCTTGATGAACAACCTTGCAATATATGAGGCTTTATAGTTTGTCTTAACAAGGATAAGAGGTGCAACCTTGGTGAGCATATCAACCACAACCGTAATGGAGTTGTATCCTCCCTGAACTTGGGGTAGACCAACAACAAAATCCATACCAATGAATTCCCATTTCATTTGGGGAATGTCAAGTGGTTGCAATTTCCCTGGCATTTTGACATGTTCAACCTTAATACATTGACAAGACAAACATTCAGTGACATATTTGAGAACATCACCTTTAAGTCTCTCCCAATAATAGCTCTTTCTGACTGCATTGAGGGTCTTGGCATAGCCAGGATGCCCTGAAAAAGGGGAGTCATGGGCTTCCCAAAGTATCTTCTTCTTGAGTGACTAGCTTGCCAGTAAACATAATCTCGCTCTATAGTAGACAAGTCCACTATTGATAGAGAATTCTAGATACTTTGCCTGTAGCTTCGAGTCTTGATCCTTGATGGGGATCTCCCTTAGCAATTTCTGATAGGTTGGATCATGGCATGCCTCTTCTTTAGCTAGCTCAAGTATTGGGTTGTTTGACATGGATACCTTTGTGGCTAAAGATCTAGCTGTTGATGGATCTTGTAAAATCAGAGAATTCAGAAATGCCTTGCGCTGACTACATTGGCAACTACATTCTCCTTTCCAGGCCGGTATCTGATTTCAAAATCATATTCCTCCAGCACTTCAATCCATCGATGTTGCCTCATATTGAGCTCATAAAAATCCATTTAAGAATTTTATGATCCGTCACTAAGGTAAACTTGTTACCCAGTAAGTAGTGTCTCCAAAGCTTGAGAGCATGGATGATAGCCAACAACTCCAGATCATGGGTAGCATAATTCCTCTCATGGCTCTTCAGTTTCCTCGAAGAGTATATTATAGGATGACCTTCTTGCATAAGCACACATCCTAAGGCAAGTGTGCTAGCATCAGTTATCACTTCAAACTCCTTACCAAGGTCCAGAAGTTTCAGGATAGGTGTTGATACCAAGCTTTGCTTTAGTTTATCAAAGCTAGGTTGTTCAGCAATTGACCATACAATTGATGTTTGCTTCTTCAGTAGATCCGTCAAAGGTGCTGCAATCAA
The DNA here is from genome assembly GCF_053477565.2 of Lygodium microphyllum. Classification (NCBI taxonomy): domain Eukaryota; kingdom Viridiplantae; phylum Streptophyta; class Polypodiopsida; order Schizaeales; family Lygodiaceae; genus Lygodium; species Lygodium microphyllum. Next base: position 33,314,175 of record NC_141161.1, read on the forward strand.
GGCATAGTTTTTGATAAAGACCCTGTATCATCCCGTCAATCCAAGGAAACTACGTATTTCTTTGACAATTCTTGGTGTTGGCCACTCCAGAACGTCTCTGACCTTGGCCGGATCCATTGAAATTCCTTCTGTATATACAATGAATCCCAGGTATTCAATCTGTCGCTCGAAAAATGCACACTTCTTCTTTTTGGCATAAAGCTTGTGTGCCCTCATTGTTTCAAGGACAATGCGAAGCTGGGGTTCATGATCTTCTTCTTGTTTAGAGTAGACTAAGGTATCGTCAAAGAAGACGAGTATGAAGTCATCAAGATATGGCCTAAAGATATCCTGCATTAACCTGTTGAAGGTAGCATGTGCATTTGTCAGCCCGAATGACATGACCAGAAATTCAAAGTGTCCATATCTTGTGCTGAATGCCGTCTTTGGGATATCTTCTTCCTTGATCCTTATTTGATAATATCTAGACCTGAGATCAATCTTGGAGAAGATCTTTGCACCTTGAAGATGGTCAAGAAGTTCATCTATTCTTGGAGTAGTATACTTGTTCTTAATGGTTGATTGATTCAACCCTCTGTAATCAATATATAGCCGAAGCCCTCCATCCTTCTTCTTTTGGAACAGCACTGGAGCTCCCCATGGTAAACTGCTAGGATGGATGTAGCCTTGGTTTAACAGTTGCTTGAGTTGCTCCTTCAGCTCAATCGCTTCCGAGATGGACATTCTATATGGCCTCTTTGCGATTGGAGAAGCTCCTGGCACTAGCTTGATTTCATGATCGACTTCCCTTTGAGGAGGAAGTTCTATCAGCTCTTCAGGAAATACGTATGCGTACTCCTTTAACCATGAAGGTTCTTCACTAGACTTCTGATTCTGATCTAGCTTATTTAGCTTAATCAAATAGACAGGTAGCCCCTTTCTAACTCCTTTTATTATCCGAGATGCTTGGCCAGTTGAATTCTTGGCTTCCCAGCCTCTCCTTGAGTTGTGACCAATTCCCCTTTAGAATTTCAAAAGGAAACTTGGCCCTTTCCACAGTGAATGTGGGCATCATTAGATTTAAGCCAATCCATTCCAAGCAAACACTCATGGATACCTAGGAATCTGCACTTGAGGTTGTGCCTGGGCATTGGAATTCTTTACATTAAAAACTTGCTAAGCATTTCTCACATTACATTACATGCCCAGTTCAGCTTTTAGCCAAGTGACCTAATCACTTAACTTCTTTATCAATACTCACAGCCAAGATAGTCATTGATTTAAAAAAAGTCTATTTCATTCATATGGGCATAGCCCTTTCGAGTACAATTATTCTTGGGATGGTAGAGCAAGCTGATACATTAATTTGGGGAGAATAAGATTGTGTTAGATTCAGCTATGGGAATTGAGTAATAGTATGGATTGGGGTCATAGATTTTCAGGAATCGATAGGTCATAAGAAGATTAGGGTATCCTTTCCTTTGGTACCCGTTCTTTTCATAACGTCCCAACACCTCGATTCTGTCGATAGGGATTATTCGAGTCACTTCCTCGTACACATATGTGTTCTGCTGGACCTTTCGACTATCAACATGTAGGGTTGCATTTGCGTGAGCCTCAACAAAAATGAACAGCTTCACGATCTTCAAGTTTTCCATCCACTTGATTCTCTTCAAGTTGGTCCGAAGGTACGCAAGTCGATGGGCAGCTATGTAATAAATTCTTGAATCACTTGTCCATCTTTGTTCCACGTACAGGGGTGAAGGATTGTAGATGCGGTCTAGGATATTCATCATACCTAGCCTTCGTCGGTAATCCGAGGCATGCATCCCGGTCATAAACATAACCTGGAATACTAAGAATCTGTTCCATGCTTCACGACTCTACAAGTCAGCATTGATAAGTAAGTAAGGAGATGTTCTTAATAGCAATATTTGCTCTACTTCTCCTCATCAAGTTTTCTTGTAAATATTAGTTCCTCGTTGGTTCGCTCTGATACCAACTGTAATGTTGCCACCTGTTCACCTGTAGGACACGTCTTTACAGCCCATCACAAAGAGAGTCCAGAAAGCGCCGCCTAGCACTACCACGGAATGTCACGGGGTTTGCAATCTAGGTCTTCCCGAGTCTGCCATGAAGCGGAAGCATTCCGGTCATTCCCACTTAGGACTGACCTGAATCAGGGTTTTCCTAATGGTCAAGTTCCTAGAAGGTAACTAGCGTCGAATTCCAGGCGAACTACTTTACGCAGAAACATCAGGATCGAAGCGGATTCATGCTACACTTCCTTCAAGGAGAATGGGAAATGAGAGGGATGCAAGGCTCGACCTCTCTACCCGTAAGGCATAGTCCCATTACGTTCCCCTAAAACAACATAAATCGAGACTCTAGTATCCTAGATTCTAGGTCATCATTCCTTGCTGTCAAATTCCTTCGAGAAAAGTTCCCGGCCAACCGGGACCACCCTTCCGTAGGACGGACCCATGGTCACATCCACCGCACTTTCCTTAGGGTTGCTTTAGTTATCTAATTACCTACCACATTTAGTTCGACATGCAAAAATAGCTTCCTTAATTAGCCAATTATTCACTAGTTCCTTCACGTAATTTAAGCACTGACATAGAAAAACAATGTCAAAACAAGTTCCTTTTCAACAATTGATCTTATTTATCAGTCTTTGGAATACATCATATAATCCAGCCCGAAGACTATTCCATAATCCAGCTCGAAGGCTATTCCATAATCCAGCCCGAAGGGTAATCCATAATCCAGCCCGAAGGCTAATCCATAATCTGCCTGAAGGCTAATCCATAATCTCCCAAAGGCAATCCATAATCCACCCGAAGGCAATCCATAATCCTTAGGGATTACTAATCCAAGTTTCCGCCCATAGATTCATATGCGGATCTCGAGATATGATCCCGAGTCACGTCGGCCTCTTGTGCAAGACCTGGAGGCAAGGGATTTACGGCCAGAGCCCCCCTTGGCACCCAAGTGTCCTCCTGCTCCAAGTAGCACCCACGAAGAGACCTCTCACGGCGGGTTCGGTCCACGTACCCGGCATGGCTAACAACCCCCTTGGTTAGGGTCAGGCAAACAGTCGGGGGTAACTAATAATGCCTCTCCCTCTAGGTTTTCAACTTGAAGCATTAATCATTTTTCCAATCTTAGATTCTTTGAGCAAAGAAGAACAAATAGTGATCCTAAAACTGTACAAACACAATCAATCCAGTGGTCGTTTGTTTGGCCAACTACTAAGGTGTGAATTCTTCTCTCCGAATGCATCCAGCATTCGATCTGAGATCAATTGCGACTTGGCAAGATCCCAAGGGTTTTGTTTATTTGTTTATCCTTTTATCCTTGGGTTAGGGTTTATACCATGTTAACCCAAATTAACAAACACCTTAGGTTCCTTAAACTAAGACAGTAAATCCGAGCAACCTTGTCACTCTAACTTGATTTGTCAACTTCTTGCCAGGCAATTTATAGTTACCCTAACTTGGCAACTCAGCCTCACAGAAGGATGATGTAGCAGGATGTCTACTCATCATCTTGTAGATTAAACTTGCACTAGAACCTGCCAACCTTGTTCCAAGGAGTGGCAAATCTATCTTGTGATTTAAACACAAAGCCATGTGACCTTGCAACTTGTTGCATGAGATAAGTGTCGCATTTGACTTGCGAAATCATTTCTCCCATCAAACGGCGTTCCTTGGTCAAGAAATACGTTTGGTCAAGATGTAGGGTTTGGGATGTCTTCTTGACCTAACCCAACCCTAACCATACTAGGCTGACAACGTTTGGCCCTAGGGTTTCTAAACTCAATCGAAAGTCTAGTATTAGGCCAATTTGCCCTAGGGTAAAAACCCTAGATCGTTATTGTATGGGCGTCTAACTAATCCTAACATTCCATGAATGTGGGTAGGCCCTTTTGAGGTTGGAATTATCAAGTCACTTTTTCCGAGTGCGATACTAAGCAGAATTTTAACGCGGCTTAACTCTACCTAGCGCATTGAAGTGGTCATCATTTGAGTTACACCCTTACAACGAATAACCTAACTGATCCAATTGTCTTGCGACAAGAGGTGATCTTTCCTTAGAAGAGATGAAAATTCTTTTCCTAAGAGATGTAAATAATTGCAAAACATAACATTCCATGCAAATATGCGATTCATAGACTTTTCCTTCTATGCAGCTAAAAGATTTCAATGATCATTTCTTTTCCCTTGCGCTAAAGCTATAATGATGCAATGGAACCAAGCTTTAATGATTGATAATTTAGGACTAACTCATATAGAAACCTACATTGGATTTCAACAAGAACTATACCTATAAACCCTTTGTTCAATGCATTGAATTCATGATTTAATATGAAATGCATCTTTTTCTAAAACAACTTCAATAAAGAAGTTCATGCATGACGAATGTCATAAGACTATTGTTGACTTAATCCGTTCAGCGGCACTTAACCTGACTTAAAATGCAAGCATCCTCGCATGCAACAAGCAAGTTCATGGTTTCCTTTTCATGCAATGCAATTCTTTGGACAACATTCAATGGCATCTAAGTTTAACCTTTACACGAATCACGTCCATGGATTTACATCATAAGTGCAACATGCGACAAGCTCTATCCTTCTTAGCACGATCCCTCTTCTAAATTATGCATTATACATTGAAGGGGATTGCAACTACCCTTGTTGACGGGACTTCGAGCAATTTCAATTAATCGGCATGCAGTAAACTTAGTAAAATGATGGGTAAATGCATTTAAATTTTCCTAAAAACCATCGTGCTTAATGCATCCATTTCATGCGAGAAAACAATTAGAACCTGGACATGAGGACTTGCAGTGTTGTCCACACGTGAACTTGGGTTGGAGGATCCCACATGTGCGCCTCGCGTCTTTAGCTTTGGAGCCATCGATGATGTGGACTTGGACTCAACGATTTCTCCTTGCCCTTATTCTCGATCTCCGAACTGCCTATTAGGCCAATACTTCTTTCCTCGTGCAGAAGTTGGGGCTTATGAATCCGGTTTTTGAAACCGGGGAGGCACGTGAAAACAAGGCTTAAGGAAGCCCTTGGTGGAAGCTTCCAAAGAAGCTTCTAAGCTTCTTATCAAAAGCTTAAGTGGAGAGAGAAAACAGTAATTGAGTGGATGAAGATGCCAATGACGAAGATGGTGATGATAATGATGATAGTGATGGTGAAGTGGAGACGGCATGCTAGAAGCGGCACTCCACGGCAGCAGGGCGATGATGGCGGCTCTTGATGACAGGGCGTAGCACGGCATTCTTCTCCACTCTCTCTCTTCTCTCCCCTCCCCCAAGCTTGGGGAGGGGGTGGTTTTATAGCCTTTAAGGGGGGGGGATAGCCACGCCTGTGGCATATTTGCATGCCTTCTCCCTCCCCCATGCTGTCCACCTCACAAGGACTTCTCACACTCCCTCTCACACTCCTCTCCCCTACCATGCATCGACTGAGGGGGAGGGGTTACTAATTTTAAAAAAATTGCAAAATTTAAACCATTATCCTTTTTCCTTTCTCGTAAAGGGTTTTCTCGTGCAGCCTTTCAGATTTTTAGCCTCGGCCTCCTATGCTCGATGTGATGAGTTGTTTATTGAAGCACGCGGGGTAAGCACTTAGCCACTAACATTATTCCGTTGCGGGAGATTACTTAGCACTGCTTTTGCATGAGATGTGCAGGTTCTAGAACTATTAATATTTCATGGCGGAAATATTACACATTATCACATGATGGTACATATTGAAGGATGATATGGAAATTTTCAACTAATTCACATGCAAAATGATATCTCATATTAATATGGCAGAGTTTTAGACTTAATTTAGGGCCTTGAATGATAGAGATTGATGCTTTATTGTCGGTGAAGATTGGAATTTGCTGAGGCTAATATCCAAAACTGATATCTTCTAATAGTTTCTCAAGGTAAATAACTTCCTCGGTAGCCATCCTGCATGCCACATATTCGGCTTCCGTAGTAGAAAGTGCTACTGAGTGTTGTTGTTTGGTGTTCCATGAGATGGGACCTCGTGCTAGTGTAATGATAAAACCGGTGAGATATCTTCGGGTAGCAAGATCACCACCCCAATCTGCATCTGAACATGCTCTTAAAATAAAAGCATTTCTATCTTTTGTAAAACATAGCCCCATATGAGACATAGCCTTGAGGTATCTTAAGAAATGTTTTAGATGCTTCCAATTTTCATAAGTGGGTTGATGCATGGCTTTGGAAAGAATATGTCCTACATAAGACAAAATCTAGAGATGGGTACAAGTAATTAGATACCAAAGACATCCTAGTGCTTCCATATAAGGGATGATTTCCATTTCATGAGCCTGGTCAGTCGAAAGAGAATGAGATGAGGATGAATTTAGTTGGAGATTTTGGGCAAGTGGAGTGACCATGGCGTTATAGTGGAGCATGGAGTAACGTGAGAGAATAGACATAATGTAGGTATGTTGATGCATTTTGATAGATGTGGGTGGCTATTCAATTTCGATGCCAATAAAATAATGCATAGGAACATAATTTGTTATAGCAAATTGTGAGGATATAATAGATTTAGCTTTGGACATGGCATGAGGAGAGTTGGTAAGAATGGGAATGTCATCAACATAGAGGCCTAGGATAATAACGGTGTTTCCTTGAAGAAGAATATAAATGTTATGATCAGTGTCTAGCCACCTAAAGCCGTGGTGAATTAAGCAAGAATGAATGTAGATTCTCTAGGAGGAAATGGGACCAATCTCTAGGTGTTTTTATGAAGAAGAGCCTTGTATTCTTTGAGCATTGCAACTTGCCATTGAGAGGCTTCATGACTTCGAAGTGCTTGAGTGACACAAGGGAAGTTTGGTGGCTCAAGAATGGTGGTTGGAGGTGATTGTCGAGTTTTTCTAAGGGCAATGTTGGCTAGGAGATGAAGGTCATGTAAGATCTTGTAACAAGGAGTTGGTAGGGAGAGAACTTCATGATGAGAGTCAGAGTTAGAAGAGCTAAAGATAGTAATGGGCATAGAAGGGGAAGTTGGAGATGCGGGTCTAAGAGTGGTTACAATGAGAACAGTAGGAGAAGAGTTACTTGAAGTGGAGGACATTGCAACTTTGCGAGCAAACCTTCAAATTTTGGAAAGGGAGTTTGAGGATGCTAGATCAGTGGGAACTATAGTGGGAGTTCTAGAGAAGATTACTAAGAAGAGGAGGTATTTGTGTGTGTACTAAGAGAGACTGATTTAGCTGTAGGATTTTGTGCCTGGGAAAATTGAATGAGAGGAGTTTGTTGCTATTGAGATATATGTACTTTTGAATATGCTGGTAGTGAGCTGATATTGGGAATTGCAGGGAGAGAGAGAGTGTCAGTCATTGAGTGTGAGGAGCTAGAGTAGCAGTAAATTGGTTGTTGGATAGTGTGGGCTATTGATGTGGTGACTATTGTTGCAAGTATGGTGATTTGATATCAGGTAAGATGTAATGGCTGCGTGTCAGGATGATTAGGTGGAATGATAGCTACTATAGGCGTGATTTGCAATTGTTTTTAGTGCAGAAGAAGGCACCAATTTTCCAGCATGGACCTACATTTGTGAGCTAGAGAGTAGATTCTTTTGTTTAAGGTTAGAGTTATGAGATTTTATTTGAGTTAGAGCTTATTCACATATGCCAAGTGGTGATGTGGGAAGATTAATATGGGATAAGGGAGAGGAGTATGCTAAAGAACATGGATGGAAGGGGACAAGAAGAGAGGATTGTGTTGGAGAAGATATAGTGGGTCCGTGTTAAGTATTGTTGGATTTTGATTGGGATGATGTGGTGGAAAATGGGATGGCTAGATAAAGGGTTAGAGATTGAGGTTGTGTGATAGTAGAGCATGTCGAAAAGAGATTAACTTCATGAAATATGGTGCTTCTGTCATAAATGAAGATCTTGTTGTGTGGATCATGAAACTGATAAGCTTTGTGACCATGGGGCTCACCATATCCTGTAGAGATTAATTGTGTGGCTCTAGGAGAGAATTTGGATTTGTGATCCTTATTTACAAGAAAGGTAGTGCATCGAAAAACCTTTAGATGTGATAGGTTAGGAGGGTGACCAAACCACAATCCATAAGGAGTGTTATTGTGTAGATAGTTTGAGTACAACCTATTTTAAAGGTATGTTGATGTAGCAATTGTTTCCTTCCAATATTCTTCTCCAAGATGAGCTATTGATAGCATATCTCTTGTGGCATTTAGTAGAGTACAATTCTTACATTTAGCAACTCCATTTTGTTGTGGATAATGTGGTATGGTAAGCTCATGTTGAATGCCAAAGGTTTTGCAATAATCTTCAAACTCATTTGATGTGTATCCTCCTCCATTGTCTACACGAAGAGCTTTGAGCCGTAACTCATGATTATTTTCAAATGCTTCCTTGTATTCTTGTAACTCTTGCTTATTTTCATAGGCATGACCAAGTCGAAAGTGCCATAGGAGGGTGTCTTGTGGTGTATTTGTGAGTGAAGTTGAGTTAGCTTGGGCAATTATAGCTAGGGCCTTGGAATCTTGAGTGGAAGAAGTAGAAAGAGTATCTATTATGACTTGCTCTTGCTTGATTCTATTACTCACAACAGTTGAAGCTTGAGTTTATTAGTGGGGGTTTGAGTAGTAATAAAAGCTATCCATGATAAAGGCAAGGAGGAGAGGAGGAACATGACTTGTAATTCTTCTGAGATGAGTAAACCAGATATTATGGCTTCATCTAATAGGGATTGCCACTGTTTTAAGAACTTACTGGGAGATTGATCTTCATGCATAGTGGCAGCTGATACTTTTCTAAACATGGTCATTTCATAAACAATATCTGTGTGTTCATAGGCATTGTTGAAGAAATCCCAAGTACCTTTTGCAGTGGTTATTGTTCTCACTAGTTATACTTGTCTATCTCCATAATGCAAAAGTATTTCCATTCTCGCAGCTGCATCTCTTTGCATCCAATCTTCCTTATTAGCTCCTTCTTGTTCAGGGCAGTCTTCCTTGCCATTGATAATATTCCATAGGTTCACTTGAGATAGGTAAAGTTCCATCCTTAGCTTCCATACTTAATAGTTGTTGCCATTGAGTTTGTCGATCTTGATGTGTTGGTTGTAGGAAGTAGCGGCATTGATGAGAGCCATTGGAAGAATGAGAGTAAAGGAGGACTAGTAGTCTGTGATTTTGAGGAGAATGTGATAAGCTAGAGAACTAGGACCCGGTGCTCTGATACTGTGTAGTGAAAACCAAGAATGAGAGGATTTGTAGATGAAAAGACAATGTTCACAATAAGAGAAAGAGATAGAGACAATGTAGAAAATGGAATGAACTGCAATTGATCATTTCATTGCTAGTAGCTGTATATATACATGGTACATTAACTGAGATAGGTGAGCTTCTTCTCTAAATATTTGAGATATTTACAAAGGGGATAACTATGGGATCCTTTTGTCCACATATTTTCCCATCCTTATCTTATCCAAACTTTTATCCTTACATATCTTTTATATCACATGATCATCATGTATAAGGACAATCTCATGTGATGTCCATTGGTGAGTCTCATGATATTCGTGAGCAATCTAGCTCATGAATTGTTTTGGTAGCACTATCAAACTTTGTATTTTTGTCATACGATGATATGTATGCCTTTGTTTTTTCTTGGCTATCTTTTGGGTGGTTTATGCAACGACATATGTGGGCTATGATTATCCTATTGGAGAGGCTCTACTCATGGTTTCTCTATGTGGGTTACTTGATTATGCAAGGCTTTGGGTAAGGCATAACCCATCTCACTTGATATGTATCTTTTGGAATTGGATAGTATGATATGCAAGGGTTCAAGTCATGGTTCTGCCAGGTGTTAGCCATTGGCTTGACATATTATCTTTACCCTTAGCATGATCTATTATGTTAGTCTTTACTATTTCCTACATAGACTAGACTTAAAATGTCTCATGAGGTTAGATGCCTCATGAAGTGTAGTCATTAGGAGAAATATGGACTCTCTTTTTCCCCCCTTAAGGATTGAATAAACGAATATAGGCCTAACCAATGAGAGAGCTGGGATTCTAGATTCATGTAACATGAATCTTCTAGCCATATCTTGGCCCAAATATTCCCTTAGCAATAAAATAAGGGGAAATGTGGGGAATACAATGCTGACACTTCCTAGAAGTTTGAGACTCAAATTTTCATTTTCTTTTTTTTTAATGTTTGACTTTTCATTTCTCCCCTTTTCAGTTTCCTCGGCCTCTTTCTTAGGTGGGACTCGAATTTATCATATCTCTTTCTCCACTTTTTCTTTCCTGATGAAATTTTACAGCCTCATTGTTGCTTGCCCTCTCTGTAATCCTGTGAAATTTCATTTCCTTTACAAAAATATAGAGTGAGTTTCACGTGTTTTATGAGAGCAAAGTTTGTTCTACCGAAGCCCTAAGATTTTCTTCACAAAACTTTACAGGTATATTGTTCTCTTCCATGGATTTTCTATGGTAAAGTTTTATCTCATTTGGACAAGGAATTTTTTTTGTTTTGGTACTCTAGGAGTCTCTTACAATCAAGAACAATGATCTTTTGAACACTCAACTTCTTCTTCAACATCTTATGGTTTCTTTGTAAACAAAGTTACAGGTATGTTGTCTTGTTTTTTTGCTACTCCATAGTTAAATTTTATCTCATTTGGACAAAATGTAGGCAAGCTATATGCATCCTGAGTTTTCTTTTGTTTTTTTACTCCAAGAGTCTTCGAGAGTGGAGAACAATGATTTTTTAAAAACTCAACTTCATCAACATCTTGGGCTTCTTTGCAAAGAGAGCCGCATGTATATTGCCACTTTTTTTTGTTGCTCCATGGTTAAGTTTCAACTCATTTGGACAAATCCTATGTAAGTTATATGTATGCTTTGACTCCATATTTTTTTTGATTTTGTACTTTAGGAATTTGTCAGTGAAGGAACAATGGTCTTGTTATAAGTCAACTTCTTGTTTAACATCTCTGGGCTTGTTGTGAAAAGAATTACAGGTACAATGTTTTTTTTAAATTGCTCCCTTTAAATTTCATTTCATTTGGACAGAATATTTTGCAAATTATACACATGTTGATAGGTAACTTTTCTATTTGGTTATCATAGATGTCTTCATGGAGGAAAAACATCAGTAACATACTTGTATTCAAGGTCTTCAATAGGAAAGATAGTGGCGGTAATTGGAGTTGTGATAAGTACTATAAGTTGGATTGGATTTTGATGCATCCAAGTACTCGAGGGAGTTTCAAGGTCAAGCATAAGGATGTTGCAAACCCTAGCAAACAATGGAAAGGTAGAATTTTAGAGTTCAGAAAAAAGTTTAATGGAACAAGTACAGTAAAACAGAAGTGTTGATCCAACATGTTTATATGCACAAACAAATCTCTGTAGATGATAAGAACTACATTGCACATTATAAACAAAACAGTAAGTTTTTAAATTTTATCATTGTTTATTCTTTTGCATCAGAGTTTTTTTCTTAAATCTTTGTAGTGTTCTACTTCAATCTTGTTTAACTGACAGCTTTATATCCATCAACTTTGCATGAATGGCAGAATGTGGAATGTTTGAGTGGCACGATACATGTTTAGTATAAAGACATAGGTTCTTTGATCTAAGATAATAACTCTGCAAGTCAACTTGCAAATCAAAATATATATTTTTATAATTCATTGTATGTAGTAGAAACCTAGAGATTGCAGCATGTCCCATTGCCACCACTATCTAGTGGTGAATGGTTGATTGGTAGTTTGGAGTTATCAGGAGCATGTAAGTCCAAGATAAAATCTGACATCAATAGTGCTATGAAACCCACCACATGCTGCAAAGATGTGCATCTTCGTCTTAGTTGGTTTATTCCATTTTGCACATTTGTTTGGTTCATGTGATGTTCTAAAGAAAACAAAGATTACTTATTAATGCAAGTGTCCATCTGAGAAATGGATGAGTCAACTATTGGGTGAGTCTTGGAAAGTCAAAAGAACACATTTTGATGAGACGATTGAGTGCAGGGTTAACCAATTTGATCTCACATTCAAGTAAATATTTTTTACTACTTTGAATGCCTTGATTGAATTGGCGTAGATCTTGCTTAGATGACTTGTTGTGTTATTCTCATTTACTTATATTTTTATATTGTTATTACAGGTATTTCATCACTAGACAAACTCTGTGCATTCACTTTCATTATAGAAGATAGTGACTTTTGCGAGGGGAGTGGATTAGCTTGGATCATGATACCTGAGATGAGACAGATATAGCTCTCCTAGATGTGGTTATCTTATGGAATGGTCATAATCCTTTTGTGGTCAGCGCAGAGAGCCATTGGTCCATTTCTTTTCTAAGACAAGAAAATCCAATTAATGTCTAATGAGCCCCTCTACAACTTCTATTTCAAGTTCGACAGATACAGCTCTCGTAGATGTGGTTATCTTATGGAATGGTCATAATCCTTTTGTGGTCAGCGCAGAGAGCCATTGGCCTTCTTAAAATCTTGCCAATGCAAATTTTGAATAAAAAGATCAGTCATTTTTGCCCTCAAGGCGGGTGTGACAAGACGAAGGAAATACTTACTCATAAGTCCAGCTGGAACTCCAAAAAATCCCATCTTGATCTCCTATGTCTTCAAATATGCTGAAACATTACGGCCATCAAATAGCTTCTTCTCATTCTCAACTGCTTCAATCGTCTTAGTCGCGCTGATTGCATTCTCCTGCTCCGAATATAGTTGCCTTTGCTGAGACAATTGTTGTTGATGCAATTGCTGCTGCTGCTGCATATACAATTGTGTCTGCTGATTTTGAAGCTGCATATACATAGACATATTCTGCAAAATCTGCTTTAGATCATCCGTTGAAGTACTCGAAGCAGCAGTCAATGATGGAGCTGAAGTAGAGGACACAGCAGGAATTGTAGAAGAGGCTGAAATTGATGCTGAAGTATCTCCCATCCTGAAATTTATGCGATGCTTTCACGTCGGGTTCACCAAAGATGTCGAAGGGTTTGGAAAGCAAAGTCGTGACCACAGAGGTTCTTGAGAAATTCCAAGATAGAAGATTAATCAAGTGAGAACAGGCTATGCAATAGTAAACTCCAGACTCTTCATATTGAATGCAAAGATTGTTGTTTTAACATGCATCTGTTCAATAAACTTGCTGTTCACAGCCTGTAGAGCTATTGAATCCAGGCACCACCAGTTCCAGTACTCAAAGATCAGTTTTTGATCAGCAGTTATTAAACCCTGCGTGAGTTTAACATACTCTATGGAAATGCTTTATTGCTGGATTCTATGACTCTGTAGAAGGCTAGGTTTGTCTCTATCAAGCTCTCTAACACCAAAAGATACATATAAGATTTCCAGCAAGGGCTGCCACTGGCATGCTTCACTCGTGTTATACTCTTCACTGCTTTACAAAGAGCACAGTACTTAAAAATCTAATTCTTTGTAATCATTGAGAAGTGATTCAATGTCCTCAACCTGCAAATCTCCAACTTTGACATATAGAAAAGGGAATTCACTTGCAAGATGACTTGCTTTATTGGCTTCTAGTACAGCACTAGGTCCATCAGTTTGCAACTTTACCAATCTGTTTGACAAAGGTGATACGTCTCGGGGTGTGGTGAGCCTCTCTTGAGGCATCCAGTCTGACAGAACTCTTCACCCTCAGAGCTTGTGCAAAGAACATCCAAGCAAGATTTGACAGAGTGCTGTGCTTGAACCTCAAGAGCTAGCAGTTTTTCTGTTGTGGGAATTATCTTCCTCTTTGCATAGAGAGCCCTTGACTTATACTCGTAAGCCCCAGTCAGTTTCAGGAATTTGTATTACTTGCCTAATCAGGGTATCTTTAGACATATCCATCTCTTTTGTGGTATAATTTTGATAGGGACTACTGGGAACGTTGGTTAAATCTTCAGACACAGAGGGCTGCCGTTGATGAAAAAAAAAAATGGTGTGATGAGTGGTATGATCAGCTGCGGATCATGGGCCAGAAAATAAGCTTGGTAAGGACAAAGGCCTGGAGCTTGATGAATTCGAGGAATCTGTTGCACAGGCTTTTTTTTAATCTAGAGAACACCAACCCCAGAGCTTCGAAGTGATTTGAAAGACCTGTTTTTCAACTCAACCAAGCAAGTTGACATTTCGGGCATGCGAAAAGCAGTTGTAATTCATGTGCCATGTAGACTTCGTAAGGCATTTAGAAAGATTCATGCTCGATTGTTACACGAGATAAAGAAGAAATTCAGTGGGAAGGATGTGGTTTTGATTGCCACAAGGTGCATCATGAGGCCTCCAAAGAAGGGTCTGCCTTGACTCGTCCTCGTAATTGAACATTAACAGCAGTACATGAAGCCATTCTTCCCCCCTTTCTCCATGTGCAGCATCCGATACTGAGTAATGATTAATCTATTTGTGCTGAATTCGTGCGTAGTTAGAGCTCTCGTCCCATCGATCCCCTTTCTCATATGCGTTTCCACAGATATCATCGGCTTCCTCATTTCCCCTATTTCTGCTTCCTCCTATTCGAAGCTCTCCAAAGTCCCCTTTCTTTCTACTTTTTCCCGAAATAGCCGACTAATTTGCTCCTTCCCTGTGCATTCCGTAACTCAAAAGCACGCTCCTTCAGCTCAGTCAGTATAATGGATTATAAAAATCTTGAAACTATGAATTCTGCATTGACATTGTCGAATCCAATATAGTCATCTGTATGGTAATGTACGCATACATACAATCACTGTTCAGATATGTCAAACTCTGACTGAACTGAAGAGAAGTCTTCTTGTCTCAAAATCTGGCTTCACAACATCAGATGCAGAGTTGATGGGTGACTGAGACAGAAAGCTAGCTCCCATCTCTTCCAAATCATATTGAATTTCATGGACATTACATGCTTCCATCACAGCGACATATGATGCCCGACAACTGCAGTTGGTGAGCCTCAATACACGTATTCGTCGCAAGCTCTGCCCTACCGGCTCAACATAGTGCCATTATCAGCTGACTGTGTGTTACAGCATTTGGTTGATGACCTTTAGCAAACAATCAGCTATTTCATCCATAGCATCTGGAGAAACTCCTTCTAGTAGCATCTTCTTCACACAGTTCACCACTTCCTCTCCAAACCCATGCTCAGCATAGCCTGCTACTAGTGCATTCAAAGAAACTGTGTTTCGATCTGGAAGGGCTTCAAACACCTTATGAGCTTCTGTAAGCAAGCCAGCTTTGATGTATATATCCACCAGCGTACTGCCCACATGAAAGACTCTCTCCAGCCCCTTAGTAACTACCTTAGTATGTAATATCTGGCCTGTTTTTATATCACCAGAGGAAGCACAAGCTTTCACAGTACAAGCAAATGTGATAGCATCAGCAGACATACCTTCCTGTTGCATTTGATGATAAAAATTCAGGATCTCCTCGCCAAGATCAAGTTCAGAAAACCGTGAAATGAGAACATTCCATGTGACTCCATCTTGAACTAACAATTGATCAAACACTTGCCATGCATCTGCTAGAAACCCACATTTCATATACATATCCATGATTGTGTTGCCTACATTGGCATCCCTCTCAAGCCCCTTTTTTATTAGTTCAGAGTGCATTTTCCTACACAAGAAGTAGGGCATGGGCCATTAGAGCATCAACTGGGGGAGGCTATCTAACTAGTTGTACGGCAGTAGGAGAGTATCAACTGGGGGAGGCTATCTAACTAGTTGTACGGCAGTAGGAGAGCATCAACTGGGGGAGGCTATCTAACTAGTTGTACGGCAGTAGGAGGGCATCAAGTGGGGGAGGCTATCTAACTAGTTGTACGGCAGTAGGAGACTCCTCTTGAAAGATCAACTTGCATGCCTCAACCACCTACTCAAGTTGCTTATGCATCTTCTTTTTCATGGAAAATGACATCATGGTTGTGGATAACCTTGTGAGCATGCAAATCCCATAGGCAATAGCCCATCTCACCTACATCCCCATAACCAAGAAAGATGCATTTCATGTTATTGCACTTGTCTTTTGCAACATGGTAGAATGTCTCACAACTAAAGATGCAAAAATAAGCATATGATGGAGGTTTCCTAGTCCAAACCTCCTTTGTAGCCTGGCATTCAGCATTAGTACAAGTGGACTAGTTAATCAAGTGTATGGTAGTAGTAACAGCCTACTGTGGACTCTCTCCTGAATGTAAGGGGCGCTCAACTAATGCTTAATAGTCCACTTATCCCAAAATTGTTCAAAATCTTTCAAGATATACTCACCCCCATTATTAGATCTTAGGAATTTGAGCTTATACCTAGAGTGTTTCTCAACAAGAGCAAGCCAATATTTAAAGGTAGACAAGACATCTAAAATTTTGCTTGATAGGGTTAGTCCAGACCTTATGTAAGTAATCATCAATGGATGTGATAAAGTACTTCCTACCACCTAGTGATTGATAGGGCATGGGATCACATACATCCAAATGAACAAGAGCCAAAGTCTCACCCATGTGCTTCATGCCAAACTTCTCATGCTTACTACGTGTCTGCCTTCTATATAAACAATGATCACAAGACTCAAAACACATATAGTCTAGGGGTGGAAGATACTGCAAACTGGTAAGCATTTTCATTCCTTTCAAAGTCATGTGCCCAAGATGATGATGCCAAAGAGATACATGTGGAAATGTAGTCACATACAAAGCATGGTCAACTGACCCAGATACAAGCAAAAGATAGAGAATACTAAACTTATCACCATGTGCAATAATAAGATTCCCACAGGAAATCTTCCATGAGGAATCACCATGTACCTCATGAAGAGTTAACATGTTGTCTGAACCAAAACGCAATTGGATATCACCAATACCAACAATCTCCAATGTCAAGTCATTACCCAAATAGATAGATCCAATCATACTAAGATATGAAAGAAACCACTCTCTATGAGGGGTCACATGAAAGGAAGCTCGTGAATCAATCAATCAATACTGAGTATGTCCTGAGAAAGTATGAGTTAGTTATGAAGCATCCAAAGAAGAAGCTGCCAAGATGATATCATCAGATACATTAAGCTACACTACATTAATCTCATTAATCTTGACACTAGACTTGCTAAGCACAATGTTGCAATCATCATTCTTGTCCTACACTTTACCCTTTTCTTTTCCTTGTGTTTGTCTTCTCGCATTTTATGGCACTGTGGGTGAATATGAACTGCTTTTCCACAATAATGATAAATAAGACTGGACTTATGGCCATGAGACTTACTATGAGATTTTCCACATGGCACCTAGATTGAGACCTATTAGAGTCTTTACCATTGCCATTTCCATCCTACCAGCCTCTCATAGTCAATGCATATGATGTACAGAAAAAGCATCCACATTCTTTCTATTTACCTCTTATGTCAAGAGGGTACTCTCAATATCCTACAATTTCAGCCCATCCTTTGCACAGAGAGCCATACAAAAGTGTGCCACAACTCCAATAAAATACCAAGAAAAAATAAAGAATACAAAGTATCCTTGAACTCAATCTCAAATGAAGCTAAATGGTAATGATGGAGTGTAACTCATTCAAGTGTGTAGATATGGAAGTCCCTTCCTTCATGCAAAGGTCCATCAACTATTTCAGCTCTAACACATTTGGGATATAGGACTCTGCTTGTCATAAAGATTCTTAATTTGTGTCCAAAGCTCATATGCAGTTTGAGTTCTAGTTACAACATTGTAATGAACTTGCTTAGATAGTGATAAAATGATTGTGGACTTGCATAGCTCATCCAATTCATCCCAATCCACAGCCATGATGTTTTCGTGTTTGGCACTCCTATTTTTGAGTGGTCAAACATGCAATTTTTGCACTAATACTTACCATGTCTGGGTCTTTCAATAGCTGTAATTGGTTCCATCTAGTTTCTCAATATTTCAGATAGCACTATCACTAGAACCACCTGCCATAATGAGACCAAGCAGTACAAAAAAGGGTAAGATAGATTGCTATAATACCCTACAAATTAGCCACAAAACCATTGCTAAATTAAGCAAGATACTAGAGATACTGCCAAAGTAATGAGATGTCCACAACCTATAAACAAAACTTTGTCAAGTCTAGGTGACTTTCCTCAAATAGAATACATAAAACTAAAATGATAGGCTTCTATAATAAATTGCAAGAATATTCCAACAACCAATTGCGGGCAACCAAGAAGGAAGAAGCCAAGAACAATGGGCCCTGAAGACTGTCACATTTGCAATGTATCAAAAACCATACATACAATAGGCATAGATGTCATGCATAGGGTAGGTCTCAAGGGTAAATGAAGAGAACTGCCATATACATAACACATTGAGTAAAAGCTCAATACACAACCTAGAAGTATATAAATACCACTGAAAACACTGTGACATACATAAGTACCATGTCCAAGCCAAGAGATCAAATCAGCCCATGATAGGGTAATTGCATCCAGTAACTATCAAGAGAGCATGTCCACCATGGCACAATGAGTCTCACTGTCTCACTATGATAAGCTTAAGCTCAATTGCATAAACCAAATACTCTGTAGTACATCCAAGTGTCAAAGTGGCTAGATATACAAAACCAAATAGCTCCCATTGAAGTAAGTCGAATGCCAAATGAGCAAGCAAATCTTGGAACATCATGGTGATGACATCCAGACATCCAAGATCATAGAGCATACATCTAGAAGAATTGAACCCAAGTAATCATAAAGACTCTAACTATAGCATATTACAAGGACAAGAATGACAACCAAGGTCAAAGTATCCAATCTCCAATCTTAGCATTTAGTAGCATGTTATAAAAAATTACATAAGCATACATAACAACCAAAGTGTCGGTACATCCAATATATGGTACTCGAGTAGCTTCAAAGCATAGTGAGCATAATCTTTATCAGACAACTACTTGATGTCCACTATGAATGGTAGGGGCATGACAGTCAAAATTGAGTGAATGTGAGCTCAATCAAAGCCCAAAAGCATTCTAAGACATGTGCTTCTTTTGGTCACTCCTATTGCTATGGCTGAGTTGAATGTGGCACTGGCGGCAAAGCTCCAATAGGTCGCAGGGAAGCCCTAGAACAAGCCTCAAGTGACAGGAAGAAATGACATTAGGGAAGCTCCATTAGGTCCCAAGGAAGCCCTAGAATAAGCCTTAAGTGGCATGTGGAAAGGTAGAGCTCAATGCATACCTTGGGGTGAAGAAACCATGGCCATTGAGCTAAATGTACCAATAGTCGTCAGGACTTTAGACGCGGACTTCTATTGTTTTAGAAGTTGCAACTCGCATTGGCAATAATCTCTCACCTTGTCTCTCGACACTCCACTCCAACTAACCATGCATCCTACTCTCCAAACCATGAAAGCAATAACATGGGAAAGTTCAAAGGTACATTGCACTACAACAAATACACTAACTTTCTTACTTCCTATGACCCCAAAAAACAAAGTGGAGTGGTCATTATAGAGGATGCAAATGGTTGCCATTGATAGAGGTGACATTGCAAATGGATTTGGTGCATAAAGCCTTAAACCTACTAGAAAAGAAAGAAATGATGATAGAGAGAAAAACATATGTCTTCATTAGGCTACAAAAGGATAATCAAGAGGTGAACAGTAATGATGAAGCAAGGATAGAAGACATCCCAAACCCTATACTAAAGATTCTAGCAAAGCTAATCCCTTCACTCTTCTCTAGCACTAGTTACAACTTAATGGTGAACAGGATTCAAGTAGAGATACTACAGGATCAAGTGGTTGGAATTGTGGATAAGTAGAACTTCAATGCATATATTAGGGAGACTATCCATGGCATGGCCAAGACTCTGAGTGTAGAAGCATAAGTACATGAGGAAGTTGGGCACGGCCCTGTGGGGTCCACTAGGGTTTACCGTATGGTACCATGTGAGTGTAAGGGAGGGGGGGGGTTATTTAAGGGAAGGAATGTACATTTTATAAGGTAAGGTCCCATAAATAGGGGGTAGATAAGGGGTATTTTCATATATTTCTTGCATGCAGGTGACATCTCCTTATTACTACTAGTGAATCCCCCGTGGGCATGGCACAACTATGAGCAAGGGTGCTATGATAGGAAGAAAGCCACCACAAAAGCTACATTGATATGATTCAAGGGTATCTTGAGAGCAATCATAGAAGAATCCATAAGAGACTCACAAGCAAGAAAAGCATGAGTGATGCAAAAAGCACCTACTTCATTAGTACACAAGGTGTCATAAATACTAGAGGGGATAGAGCAATAGCCTGCCAAGAAACAAATGAATGAGGAAGAACTAAAACTCCAAAAAGGTGTGGGGAAGATAGTAAGAAGACTAGAAAATCTACAAAGGAAGCTTAAGGCATGATAGAAGACAAGCAAGAATCCAATCAAGCTCCCCAACCAAGCTCACCCATGAAAAATGAAATAAATGAACCAATACACATGGGTACATATAGCAAAGTGGACTCCACAGTCAAGAATCACATGGTGGGGGGACTTGCTTGAGTTGCTACACCAAACATACACCATACACACAAGAGAAAGCTCACTCAAGTACATAAGAAGAGAGATGGAGGCCAAAACATTTTCTTGTTGGTTTTCCCTTCTTCTTCCACACACAAATACAATGTGCACAAAGTATAGATAAGATAGAACATAAAGGAAAGTGGCCTGCTAAGTCAAATAGTGCATAACGAACTATATTAATCTATTGGTGCTATAACTATGCCAATTGTAGGTAGGTGCAACAAACTAAATATAATAAGTGATAAGTCTGTGGCCATGTGAGGATCATAATGACCACTGATATGCTAAGTGTAGATATGCGGATCCATCTAGCTAGGTGGCTTGCCATCTTAACACTCCCCCACAAGCTCAACTGTGTCTCTTTAAATCCAAGTAAGCTTTGAAACTTTCGAAGCTTCTCTACACCCAATTACTTTGTGAAAATGTCAGCTATCTATTCCTATTTGCTAGCATATACCAAGTCAATCCCTCCTACAAGTACATTCTCTCTCACAAAGTGATAGTGCACCTCAATGTGCTTTTTCCTAGCATGGAACACTAGGTTCCTAAGCTAGTTATATGTTGCTCATGTTGTCAGAGTGAATGAAAATTGCATCATCTCCCTGTACATCCAAATCACCCAATAATTTTTACAGCGATACCACCTCACATGTTGCCATAGTAGCAACTCTAAACTTAGCCTACTTGACAAAGCAACTATAGATTTCTTTTTGTTGCTCCATGTAACTGCTACACTACCAAGGAAAAACACGAATCTACTCGTAGATCTTTTTACTAACATGCTGCCAACCCAATCTACATCTATATATCCAAACACCTGTACATCCTTACCTGCCTCATTAAAAAGTATATAATATAAAGTGGACTTCACGTAGCTCAATATGCATATAATTGTATCCAAATGAGGCTTTCTAGGCATTTGCATAAACTAACTGAAAAGGCTAAAACATAGCTCAAGTATGGCCTTGTGATAGTCATGTAAATCTGACTCTCTACTATCCTTCTAAACATAGTAGGGTCTTCTATCTCGTCTCCAACATTAGCACTCAACTTCATATTTTTCTCCAATGGTACTGAAAGAGACTTACATACTGTCATACCATACTTGGATAACATATCCAAGGCATACAGCCTTTGGGATAGACATATACCATCATCACATCTAATCACCTCAATACCAAGAAAGTACTTTATCTCACCCAAATCCTTCATCTCAAACTTTTTCTTCAAAAAATCCTTACCTTCAGTAATCCCACTATCATTGTCACCTGTAATAATAATCAAGTCATCCATGTAGATGAATATGATGATCAACCTTGCATCTCCCTTTCTCACATAAAGTGAGTGGTCAACATCAGAAACATAAAAGTCAATGTTGACAAGATACTCTTTGATCTTGTCAGACCATGCTCTAGATGCTTGCTTTAGTCCATAAGTGCTTTCTTTAACTTACACACATATGTGGGATGCTCTAAATTCTCATAACTTGCTAGCTACCCCATATACACCTCTTCTTGTAATTCACCATGCAAGAAGGCATTCTTGACATCCATTTACTGCAAATTCCAACCTTTGGCTACTACTAAAACTGTCACACATCTAATAGTTGCCATCCTAGCAACTGAACTGGATGTCTCTTCATAACCTATGCCATATATTTGAGCATAGCCTTTTACAACTAGCCTAGCATTATACCTACTAACCAAACCATCTGCATTATGCTTGATTTTGTAAATCCACTTACATCCAATAACTTTATTGCCCTTAAGCAAGGTTACCAAATCCCAAGTCTTATTGGCTTCTAATATAGCCATCTCCTTATCCATTGTTGCATCCCAATAAGCATGATTAACAATATCCTCAAAAAAAGTAGGCTCAAAATCCTCAACTACCTTTACCATATGAGCATAATGGTGAGTTGCATAACCTTCAAAACCAAATATTTTAACAGGGTATCTCACCTTGCTAGACTTGTGTACCACTAGATTAGTTAATGGAGCCTTTACATTACTATGTGCTCTCTATACAGTTGGTGTCTTGAATGAAGGAATACCAAGCTTATCATCCAAACTCTCTAAACCACTAGAATTTCCATCAAATCCCAAATGACTAGTAGATGCATCATTACCATCCAACACTTTCTTCTTTCCTTCGTCTTTACCTACAACACTTGTAGATCCACCTAAAGATGTGGGGCTACTCCTTAGACTAAGGGCTAACTGTAGAGATAGTACCAAATTTTTGGTCCACTAAGGCTCTATGGTTGTTGATATTTTTTCTACACATAACTATCATGATCATCATCATTATCTAATATGTCACCACTAGATGTATACCAACTGCTTGTCTCATAAAAAATAACATCCCTACTCACTCTAAACTCACTTGTCACAGGGTTATAACAACAATGTCTTTTGTTCTCTAAAGATTATCAAATAAAAGTGTAGTTTTTAGCCTTTGGATCAAGCTTCTTTTATAGCTCACTTGGCACATGGATATATGCAATACATCCAAACACTTTCAAGTGTGACACATCAAGTTTCTTGTCTAGAAAGAATTCTTTGAGGGTCATCCCATGAACTACAATTGTGTGGGAGTTCTATTTATATAATATAGACAATAATATGAATAACTTTAGAGGAAAAATGTTTTGGCATATTCTTTTCAGCTACCATCAATGCCCATGCAACTTCTGCAATATGACTACTTTTTCTTTCTGCAACTCCATTTTATTGTGGGGTATACCTACAGTAGGTAAACTGTCTCTTTATCTCATGAGACCTCAAGAATGAACTAAAATCATTAGAGAGGTACTCTCCCCCTCCATCTAATCTCAAGCACTTAACTTTCAAGCTTGTTTATGTTTCAACAATAGCCTTGAAATTCTTGAAGTGCTCAAATACATCACTCTTTTCCTTCATGAAATATACCTATAGTTTCCTTCAAAAATCCTCAATAAATGTGACAAAGTATTTATTACCACCAAGAGATATGTTCTATCTAGGACCCCAAACATTTGTATGTACAACATCAAGTATATTTCTAATCACATATTTGTCATGCAAAAAAGGTTGTCTTTCCTACTTACCAAACTAACATGCTTCACACACTTTGTGAAATTCTGCAACTCTAAAAGCAGGCAACCTAGTAACT